>NW_027222537.1:0-19000 GCF_030179895.1 Drosophila kikkawai
AGAAAAATAAAAATATAGTGAACAAAATCTAACTCCCAGTGCTCGACGAAAAAGAAAAAGAAGAAAAGTGAAGCAGTGCAAAATTATTCAACAACGGCGGCAAATACAGCCGCAGCAGCAAAAAACTGACTACGGCGGCAACGACTACTGCGCAGCAGCGACTACGGCAGCAGCGACGACGACTACAGCGACTACGGCGGCAGCGACTACGGCGGCAGCGACTACGGCGGCAGCGACTAAGGCAGCAGCAACTACAGCGGCAGCGGCAACAACGACAGCGGCAGAAAAAAGATAAGAAACAAATTTACTATATACTAAAATTATAAGTTAAAAAATATATATATAATAGTAAGATAAATTTGATAAAAAAAAAAATGTTGTCCGAGCAAATTTTGAGCCTGCTGAAAAGGCAGTCAGAAATTAATAAGGTCTGTGGGGAAATCCTAAATGGAGAGGTAGTATTGTCAAGTCAGGAAATAAAATCTGTGAATAAGTTCGAGAGAGAAGCTCAAACCAATCACAAAATGCTAGTTAGATTAGGCCCCATAGACCATGAATATTTTAGCAAAAAAAGTTATGACCGAATATTTGATGCCTTTAGACAAATTAGAGAAAAAATCGCGGAGTCAGTTAAGAAGAGTCAAAGTAGTCAAGAGGATCACAAGCATCCGTTTTTAGAGCAGCAAATTCTGAAACTTAGGGATTACCTTGAGGAAACGTATAGGGATATACAGAGCCAGAAACGCGAAACCTTGCGTATAAGAAAAAATAAAATATATTTCCTCTGGCAAAATATTTCCGACCGCAAAAAGGAAGTAGGAGCATGTAGCTTAAACTTAGAGTCAGCACTATATGAGTTAGAATTTGACGTTCAAAATATCTCATTGGAGATAAATGAACAATTAAAGGAGAGGGTCGGAGAAAAAGTTGAGGGTACTTACACCACCCCAGAACTACCGACCCTACCAAAAATTGAGGTTCCCACCTTTGGCGGTGATGCCAAAGAGTGGGACATATTTCATGATTTGTTTATGGAATTAATTCATTCTAGGGAAAGTCTTAGCACTTCCCTAAAATTCAATTATTTAAAATCAGCCTTAAAAGGTGAGGCAAGAAACGTTGTAGCCCATCTGTTAATGGGTACAGCGGAAAATTATGAGGCCGCTTGGGACCTTCTAACCAAGCGGTACGAAAATAAGAGAAAAATATTCTCTGACCAATTAAATCGCCTAATGGATTTGTCAATGTTGAATATTGATTCCGTTAGGCAGATTAAATTATTTATAGACACAATAAATGAAGCGATACACATTTTAAAACTGAAGGCTAATCTGTCCGATGAAGTTGATGTGTTATTTGCTCACATTGTGCTCAGAAAATTTAATACTCAGACTCTTCAGTTATATGAGAGTCATATTAAAAAAACCAAAGACATCCAGCAATTAGCGGATGTAATGGAATTTTTAGAGCAGCGGCTGAGTTCCACTAGCTCTGTACAGGAAGAAAAACCTGTCAATAGAAATTTTAATTTTTCAAAAAGTTTTGCCAAAAATAATTATGGCTCGAAAAGAAACGAATTTTTAAATATGAATGAAGGAAAGTGCCACATCTGCAAAATGATGGGTCACATTGTAGGGTATGAATCCCACAGAACGACTAGAAGTCGTAAGAAAGGCACAATTATGTATAAAGTGCCTGAAGCATTCAGACAGCAGGAGATGTGCCAGCGAAAATTTGTGTTCGTTGTGCAATAGAGGGCATCATACAATGCTGCACATAAATTCCCAAAAAAGGGAAAAAGTAAATACCTGCGTGACTTCGAGTCAGGCGTTGCTTGCAACAGCAAGAATCAAAGTAAAATCGGCAAATGGCGATTTTAAAAATTTAAGAGCTCTGATAGATAGTGGATCCCAAACCACTGTCATATCAGAGGAGGCAGCTCAAATTTTAAAGCTGCCTCGAATAAAAGCGAAAACAGAAATTAGTGGAATTTCTTCAACAGATAGATGTATATCAAAACATAAAATTAAATTGATTATAAACGGCTTCCACTCAAGTAAGCCATTGATAACTGAGGCAATAGTATTGCCAAAATTAATGAAAGCCCTACCTATAAATAAGGTAGAGGTGGACAAGTCTAAGTGGCGAAACTTTATATTAGCTGACCCGGACTTTAATAAGCCAGGTCGAGTGGATATAATTATCGGAGCGGATTTATACACGCACGTCATAAAAAAAGGCTTGACAATAATTAATGGGTTGCTATGTCAAGACACTAACTTTGGGTGGATTGTCTCGGGGTGTACCAAATCCAAGGGCACTCATTCAATAGTTGCAACCACTATTGAAGTTCAAGACCTAGAACAATTCTGGGAATTGGAAAAGTCTCTTCCTTTTCCAATCTGACGTTGAAACTGAATTATGTGAAAATAATTTTATTAATACCACTACCAAAGATGCAAGTGGCAGATATATTGTAAAAATTCCCTTTAAAGAAGACAAAGCATTAGGGGAATCGAAGCCACAAGCGATGGCACGATTTATAAATTTGGAAAGAAAGTTTGAGCGTAATGAAAGATTAAGAGAAGATTACACTAAATTTATAAAAGAATATATTGATCTCGGTCATATGGAGGAATCGAGAAAAGAAAGCAAATATTACTTGCCGCACCAAGCAGTGCTTAGGGATACCAGTTTAACCACAAAATTAAGAGTAGTGTTTGACGCTTCAGCCAAAACTACCAACAATAAAAGTCTCAATGATATAATGTGGGTTGGACCCAGAGTCCAGAAAGAGATTTTTAATATAATTTTGAATTGGCGTAAATGGGAATACGTCGTATCAGCGGACATTGAAAAAATGTACCGTCAAATATTCGTTGATGAAAAAGATCAGGAATATCAATATATATTGTGGAGAGATTCTCCAAATCACAAAATAAAATCGTATAAATTAAAAACGGTTACCTATGGTACTGCATCAGCTCCATATTTAGCTACTAGAGTTCTAGTAGATATAGCAGACAAATGTAAAAATGAAGAAATCGGTAATATAATTAGAAACGACTTCTATATGGACGATCTTATGACAGGATCTAATTCAATAGAAGGAGCAATAAATATCATAAAACAAATCTCCAGCGAATTTAGGTCAGTTAATCTGAATTTAAGAAAATGGATTTCAAATAAGCAAGAGATATTGCAAATTGTGGAAGATACTGGGGACAACAAAATAATACATATTAAAGATAACGAGTTCATCAAAACATTGGGACTTCAATGGGAGCCCCAGCGAGATGAATTCAAATTTAGCGTCAACATAGAGACTACAAGAAAAGAAAACAAGCGGACTGTGTTGTCGATCTTATCAAAAATTTATGATCCCTTAGGATGGTTAGCTCCAGTAACCATAACTGGAAAACTTTTTATACAGAGGCTTTGGCTTTCTGAGTATAGCTGGGATACAGAATTGTCTGACGATGATGCCCATGAATGGGCAAGCTACAAAAATGAACTTTCGTCATTAGAAAAAATTAGGATACCAAGATGGATCCAAAAGATAGTAGATTCGTGTGTTGAACTTCACGGGTTTGCCGACGCATCGGAAAAGGCTTATGCTGCAATAGTATATGCTAAGGTAGGAAGTTCAGTGACAATATTAGCTAGCAAGAGCAGAGTAAATCCGATCAAGAATAGGAAAACAATTCCGAAACTGGAGTTGTGTGCAGCACATCTACTGTACAAGCTTATTGAAAAAATTAGAGAATCGATTAACGATTCAGTAAAAATTTATGCATGGAGTGATTCGACTATAACTTTAGCTTGGATTAAGAGTGGTCAAAGCAAAGTCAAATTTATTAAACGAAAAACTGATGAAATTCGAAGAGGCACCGACATAAAATGGAATCACGTTAGATCAGAAGATAATCCAGCGGATTACTTACTGAGGAGTTTCCTCGAACGAGTTAGTAAATTTTGATCTTTGGTGGTATGGGCCAAGTTGGCTAAAGGAATCGCAAGAAAATTGGCCGCCTCAGCCAAAAACCGAGGAAGAGGTTAGGGTCAATACCGTGCTTACAACGGATGACGATCGGATCTACAATCTGTTAGAAAAATATTCATCAATCCACAAATTGAAGCGAGTGATAAGTTACATCGTTAGATTTATCAATATGAAAACCAAAGGCATATCGTATCCATGTTTCTTAACGGTTAAAGAATTAAAGTATGCAGAACAAATAATTGTGAAAAAGGAACAGGAATTTCAATTTAGTCAGGAGCGCAACAGTTTGCTTAATAACAAAGAAATTAAAATTAATTCGAAAATTTTGAGTTTGCATCCATTCATTGATAAGGATGGAATTATCAGAGTAGGCGGAAGATTGCAGAATGCCAATGCTAGGTTTGAAGTTAAACATCCAATGATTCTAGATAAAGGACACATTGCTTCATTGATTATTGAGAATGCTCACAATGAGACCCTACATGGTGGAATAAATTTAATGAGAACTTATATCCAAAGAAAATATTGGATATTTGGGTTAAGAAATTCCTTAAAGAAAAAATTAAATGAATGTCCGAAATGTGCAAGATATCGACAAATCACAGCAGAGCAGGTAATGGGGAATCTTCCAAAATATAGGGTAACAATGGCATACCCATTTTTAAATACGGGTGTTGATTACGCAGGACCGTTTTATATTAATGTTCAAAAAATAGAGGTCAAAAAGTTTACAAAGGATATATAGCGGTATTTGTTTGTATGGCAACAAAGGCGATACATTTAGAAGTAGTAAGTGACTTAACTACTGATGCTTTTTTAGCAGCACTCAGAAGGTTTGTCGCAAGACGAGGAAAATGTGCTACGATTTATTCCGATAACGGAACAAATTTTGTAGGCGCAGTAAGAAAGTTGGACGAACAGTTGGCAAAGGCCATTAAGGAAAATTCCGCAATCGCATCCCAACTAGGGAAAGAAGGAATTGAGTGGCATTTTATTCCGCCGGCAGGACCTCACTTTGGAGGTATCTGGGAGGCCGGGGTAAAATCAGTCAAATACCATCTGAAGCGGGTTATTGATGACGGAAGCTTGACATACGAAGAGATGTCAACTTGGTTATGCCAGATAGAAGGAGTGTTAAACTCACGTCCTCTATATTTATCAGACAACGATATAGAAGACAATGAAGTTTTGACACCAGGACACTTTTTGATAGGACGACCACCGTTGGAAATAGTTGAACATATAAGAGACGATGAAAAAATAGGAAACCTAGACAGGTGGAAATTCATTCAGAAGATGAAAAGAGATTTTTGGATTAAATGGAAGGAGGACTATTTGCATACCCTTCAACAGAGATATAAATGGAAAAGGGATAAGCCCAACATAGAAGAGGGGCAAGTAGTCCTTATAAAAGATGAGAATTGTCATCCATCAAGATGGCCATTAGGGAAAATCGAACAAATACATAAAGGCAAAGATGAGAAAGTTCGTGTGGTTAGAGTTAAGATGCAAGATGCAAGCATTTCTCGGCCAATTAGTAAGATTTGCCCTCTTATCGGCATAAAGGCTGCCGAGAATAATAATGAAGAAGAGGCCAAACCAAAAAGAATGACAAGGGGTGGATCTAAGATGTCCAAGCTTGGGGTGATAATGAGCATGCTAATGCTGATGCTATTTTGTCAGCTATCGGTTGCAGCACCCTTAGCAGAAAGCGCACCAAAGTACAATATAGAGAAAATAAATAAAACGTCAGCCATATATCTAGATCCAATGGGCGATGTGGAAATAGTCACTTCATCGTGGAGTTTGGTAGTGTTCTATAATATGGACGCATATTTTCAAATGATTAGCAAAGGTAGTGCGCTAGTAACAAAAATGAGACGAGTATGTGAAAAACTGTATAGTTTCGAAGATCAGTGTAACCGTGTGTTAGATGATAGTTTAAAACATCTAACTGAGCTGCAAGAAAATAATAAACTGTTCATGGCTCATAGCACCCAAAGAACGAAACGCGCTCCGTTTGAATTCATGGGATCCTTATACCATATTCTATTTGGAATAATGGACGAAGATGATCGAGTACAAATGGAGCAGAATATGAGAAACTTGTTGGATAATCAACACAAGCTCAAGGAATTAGGGAAGCAGCAACTGTCTATAGTGGATTCGACCGCTAATATTTTGAAACAAACGAATGAGGAAGTAAATGAGAACTTCAGATATATGAATAAGCGAATTGAGAATATGACGGCTGCACTTCAAGAAAGTTACTATGTGTACAAGGAGTCTACAAACTTCTTTATGTTGGCCAAGCAGTTGTCAAATTTGATTGAGGATTGTGAAAAAACGCAAGCAGGTATCGTAAGCTTGTTGATTGATATAAATCATGGACGTCTTAATACTAATATTGTTAGGCCCAGTCAGTTAAAAGATGAAATATCAAAGATAAAGGAAAGGTTGTCTGAAGCGCTAGTATTACCAGGAAAAAGAACTGGAACAGAGCTAAAAGAGGTATATACACTCTTGACTGCTCGAGGTCTTTTTGTAGACAAAAAATTGATAATAAATGTTAAGATCCCTCTATTTAGCAGACATCCATCAAAATTATATAAGGTTATTCCTGTACCGGTGTGGTCTGAAGAGAGTTTGCTTATGGTGAATTTGAAATCAGAATATTTAGTTTACAACTTTGAGATAGATTCATACCACTTGATGACAGCAAGCACTTTGAATAACTGCCAAAAGTGGCAGGCTCACAACAGAGAATGCGAAGGGAATTGGCCATGGAGTAATGCTAATGACATGGCATGTGAGCTAAGGCCACTCAAACCAGGTAGACCAGCTAACTGCATATACAGGCGAATGTTAGATACTAGCTCGTTTTGGGTTGAATTAGAAACTAAAAGCGCTTGGCTCTTTAAGGTTCATGCAAATGCTAAAGCAAGAATTCAATGCGGAAATTTAAAAATGGATTTAATTGATTTGCCAGAGGAAGGAATTTTAACGCTAAGGTCTGATTGCACAGCTCGTACGGATGATAAAATCTTAGTGGCGCAATATAACTTAAAATCCGAAAGACAAGAGACTTTATCAGGAGCTTATATAGGGGACATCACGGACATACCGGAAATTATTTGGAGCCCACTCGAGACCAAGTACATAAATCATACGGTAGAAATTGATAGACTTTCCAAGAAATTAAGACAGTTAAATGAAAGTCATATTGAATTAAAAGGGTTAAATGTGCATCACGTATCCGGTCATACCTCCTTAATTATATGTCTAATAATTGTAATTATATTAATTATATATTCGGTACGAAAGTGTTCTATAAGCAGAAGATTACAAGCGGTAACCTTTGATGTCCGTGCACCAAATCTATAAAAGCTAAAATTGTAATTCATAAAAGTATGTTTGTATTTTTGAATTGTATTGTATGTTGTAAAATTTAAAATGAAATTAAAAGAAATGAAAATGTAATTGTATATTAAGCCATGATACAGAGGCCATTGTAAAATATTAGTTGCAAAATTAATAATATCGAAAAAATAAATACAGTCCACTTATGTTTTTATTGCAACTAATTTAAATGTACACCCACACCTTGCTGGCCCTTGGCAGAATGTTCACACATGAACACGTATATATGTATGTATATAGATAAGAACGCATCTGTTAAGCATTAAATAAATCTCTGCCGCAGTGCACGGTCTAACACTTGTGTGCATAGCTATAAGAAACCGCCACTTGAGCCTATGTAACAAGTAACCCGAAATATGACCTCCTGTGAGCGGTCTGGGTTTGTTTAGGATATTTACGATCGGGTTGACATGTGCATCCCTATCGCACTTAGAATATTTCTCACGTTCGGGAACTGTCCGATGCGTGGGTCTAGAACTAAGATCTACAATGTACATTCTCATGTTAGCTATATAAGCTAGGGTTTGAATGAAATAAAATCAGTTTTTTACAAAAACTCAGCATATGAAGACTTCTAATTTATTTGGGGTTTTCACTTAGAAAAACCTATTCAGAACAGCTTTCCGAATTGGATTTCATGCATTTTTGGCCGAGCTATGAGATTTTCCGCCGATTGTTGTTCCGCCATTTTTTTTATAAAAATAGGTAAAAATCCGAGCGATCAAAAGTTCCAGATCGTCAGAAATATATATCGGCACCAATTTCTTATAAATTATAGATAAAAAATAGATTACAACTTTTTTATGAATTATGGGTAAGTATTTTAGCAAAACTGAGTATGCAATTTTGTTAAGCTTAGAAAAACCTATTCAGAACAGCTTTCCGAATTGGATTTCATGCATTTTTGGCCGAGCTATGAGATTTTCCGCCGATTGTTGTTCCGGCATTTTTTTTATAAAAATAGGTAAAAATCCGAGCGATCAAAAGTTCCAGATCGTCAGAAATATATATCGGCACCAATTTCTTATAAATTATAGATAAAAAATAGATTACAACTTTTTTATGAATTATGGGTAAGTATTTTAGCAAAACTGAGTATGCAATTTTGTTAAGCTTAGGAAAACTTTTCAGAACAGCTTTCCGAATTGGATTTCATGCATTTTTGGCCGAGCTATGAGATTTTCCGCCGATTGTTGTTCCGCCATTTTTTTTATAAAAATAGGTAAAAATCCGAGAGACCAAAAGTACCAGATCGTCAGAAATATATGTAAGATGGGTATTTCCCTCTTGTGTTACGTTTATTATAATAATTTTTCGGATATTATATGTTTCTAAAAATGTGCAAGTTTTCTTTCCTATTATCTGCTTCTTCCGTTTTCTTATCAACTTTTGTTACTTTTTCTGCTTCTATATCTGCTTAATTTCAACTGTAACTGCTGAACTCCCAAAACACAATGAATAATTCTCATTCTGTTCCTGCTAACCTGCTGTCATTTCCAAGCTCTCGACCTGCTTCGATCCCTTTCCTTTTTACATTCGGCCATTCCTGACTACTCATCTGTCCCAGATGACCAATCATCCTCGTTGTCCTGGACATATCGCCACAGCTTCATGTAGTCACAACTGGTTGAAGTGTTAATTGGTCCTTCGAAATCTGCTGCCTTCCGATCTTCGTACCTCCCATTCCTCTTCACTTTTGCAACCTCGTACGGTCCCATGTACTCTCCAGCCAACTTCTTTCCAGCTACAAACGACTAAGTCTCCAACTTTATAATCAACTTTTTGTTTTCGTTTTGCATTTTTTCTTCGACTTTCCTGCTTCTTTTTTATAATTCTGTGATCCTCTATGTCCGACTTTTTGGACTCACATATCTTCATGTAGGCCAACTCCTGGCGGCGGGCGAAGATCTCATCGTGGGTCGACTTCTTCTGCAGCAGCTGGTACTTCTTTTTAGCTAGTAACTTCTCCTTCTTAGTGCCATCAATCTGGGCTTTGCGCAACTCACGCAGCTTGTGGTTGCTGGCCAGATCTGATTTTAGGCTTGCTCTTCGCGGCGTCTCCGCCAAACATATTTGGGTTGTCCCAGCATCGCAGCGGGTCAGCTTCTTGGTCACTCCCTCATAGCCAGGGATTCTTATATATCCATCTGTTGGCGGCTTCTTCAGCACCTTCTTCCGCATCTTGACTGGGACTTCTGCGACTGTATTCACGGCCTTGTAGTTCTTGATCAGCTGCGACACTTCTTTATCATACTGCTTTGGCTTCTCACAAGCCTTCTCCTCCAGCTGGGAAGAAAACTTGTATCCGTCGGCCGACAGCGAAAAGTTAAACTTTGAGACGAAATCGAAACCCAGCAGCGCATCATACTCAATGTCCGCATCCTCCACTACAACTAAGTTGTGTGTCGTCAACTCCTGATCTACTGCAACCTCAGCCAAAAAGTAGTCAACTGGGTACGTCATCCTCTTTCCAAGCCCACGTAGCTTCGACGCACATCTTCTCAAGATGACATTCGGTATTTTTTCAAAGACATACTTTCGCAAAATAGATACGTCGGCTCCCGTATCTACCAGACACTCCACTTCCACGTCGTTGATGGTCACCTTTTTCATGCGATTTGCACTGCGTACAACTTGAACATCTGCAGTTGATTCAGGGCAATCCCTTGACATGTGGCCCTCCTCGTTACATCTGAAGCATTTTACGGCAGCCCTGCAATCTTTGCGAAGATGATCTGCAGATCCACAATTGAAGCAGTGATTCTTTCTGTGCGCTTTCTCGCGCTGCATCCTATTGTCCGGCGTCGACCTCTCGTTGTTCGGCTTGAACGGCTTCTCGCCCACTCGTTCGTACACCTCATACTGCTCCTGTAGCTCTTTATATGTTTTGCAACAATAGAGAGAGTATCTAAAGTCACTCCTCATGCTTAGGCCGTCAACAACATAACGGATTACCGAACGTACATCGATGTTTCCAAGTGACGCAATCTTTTTCATCTGCAGTAGGTATACATGAAATGATTCGTCCTTGCGTTTCTTCCGAGTACGGAGCTGCTCATGGACATCAGCACTGCACACATATTGACAACTAAACTCTGTCTCCATCAGCATACGCATTTCTGCATATTGATGAACAAACGTAGACTCCAAAAATAATTTTGCAGTGTTCACCATTTTCGCCCGAGCCTGGACATACATTTGCTTTATGTTCAACCCGTAGGCTGCAGCATTCTGCTCAAAATTGTCGAACCAGTACTTCACTGGAATGGATTCTCCGTCAAACTCTGGAATAATTTTCGCGAAGCTTTCCGCTGTAATCGAGCATCCACTGTTCTGCTCCTCCGCTCCAAACTTTATGGCAAGCAGCTGCACAAGGTCTTTCAGCGTTTTTGTGTTTTCGTCGATCGAGCTGCTCTCAACTGCTATAGCTGTCTCATTCTGCCTTCCACTTGTTCCGACACGATTCTGCATGCTTCTTCTTGCAGCCTTTTGTTCTCCTCTTGATTCGGAAAGTTCATGCATGCTTTTAACTTCATCGTCATTCTCCTGTTCACCAGCTTTACTAAAAATGTGCAAGTTTTCTTTCCTATTATCTGCTTCTTCCGTTTTCTTTTCAACTTTTGTTACTTTTTCTGTGTTTAGGAGTGGGGTGGCTGGTAAATCCTCCGCAAAAGGATCAATAAAAGTTTATCCCACGAAGTAGAAAAACGTAGAAAAAAGAGTCCAGAAATTCGGGGGTCGAAAAATGACGTTGGCATGGAGCGCCCTTTGCATGCATTTATTGACATTCGTATTGGAACTAAAACTTGAGCTTAGCCTAAGGCCCGCTGTCGACCGAGAAGCCCAGCTTAACGGCGCGAGAGCGGGAGAACCGGGAATTGGAGCGGCGCAGCCGTCCCTAGAAGCGAGCGACGATCGGGAACACGGGAGCGTGCGATCGGGAATACCGAGGAGCGGAGAGCGGGCGAGCGTTGCTAAGCTGGAAGCGCTTGAGCTTTTGGACGCTCGGTGGGCAGAGGGGAAGCAGGGGCCTCCTGGCGTAAACATTCTCCCCCCCCTTGCAATCACTCGGGTTGCAATAAACCCGTACAGGACGATGGTATGGAGGGGCGTCAGAGCGCTGCGTAGATCGTTGATCCTGGAGCGACGAGTAGCGATGAAGGACGGATGAGTGCCAACGAGAGGCGGCTGATTGCCATGGAGAGGCGGGAGCTTGTCGCAAGGAGCTTGCTGAACAAGGTGGAGGCGTCGAATGCCGTGACCAGGACGCATCACTGTGCGCTAGAAGACGTCGAACTGTCCGTAGCGGACGAACGTTGGCAGACTCGGCAATGGTAGGACTAAGAACCTCGAGTACGTCTGCCTTCCAGAGCGATCGCGGTGTGTGGAAGTGAAGCCCTCGTAAGTGACCTGGATGAAAAGGGATGACATGGAGATGAGTAATGGTCAATAATGTGCGAACTAGAAGTATGGGGGTGACCGACGCTGCGAGCGGAGTGGATGCTCTGGACGGTCATGCGGATGCAGGAGAGTGTGGTGGTGCTGATTGCACGTCTTGCATCGGTCACCGCTGCGGCAGGTTCCCTCGGAATGTTCGTGGGCCAAACAGTTAGAACAATAGCGGTGGTCGAGAACCGCACGGAGCCTCTTCTCAGCGCAGAGTTTCAGGAACTGTAGGCATTTCCGGAGCGGGTGGAATCCGCTGCAGGCTCGGCAACGGTAGGACTGCGTACCTCGGGTACGTCTGCTCTCCAGGCCAGCAGCACTGCGAGCGGCAAGGAATTTTTCCGGTGAACTTTTTGACGAAACGGAAATTCGTGTCGAGAAGACAGACACGCCACCCGAAGATCGTCTCTTGGGCCAGGAGAGAGCCGAAGATGTTATTTTTGGAACCGCCCAGAAGCACAGACGGAAGTATGTCAGCTCCAATTAGGACGTCGATATCAGAACTCTCGAAGAACGCTGGATCCGCTAAGGGGAGATCAGGAAGCTGCTTTAGGAAATCTCTCGGAACTGGATATGAGGGAAGTTTTCCAGCGAGTTGAGGAAGAACATAAGCTGTCGTTTGTAACTGCAGCCCGGGCCTGGAGGGAGCGCGAATTGAAAATTTGCAGAGCTTTGTGGCTTGAGCGGCAACTGTATCGTTGAGACCGGAAACTTGGGTCTGCGTTGGCTGGGATGGAAGTTTTACGATATTGAGAAGCCTCTCAGTAATAAAGGTCGCTTCAGAACCTGAATCGATCAGGGCTCGCGCTTGGAAGGTGCGGCCAAGATGGCAGATGTCAATAATCGCCGTACCGAGCAGGACAGCCTTTGATCCTGACGCAAAGCAGACTTGCACATTAGAGTGGTCGTCGGAGGCTGCAGCGCTTCTCGCAATGGGTGCGGGTCGTGGACTAGATGGAGCGGAGGGTCTTGAAACGGTAGCCGCAGGGTTGTCGCGGTGCAGCAGAGTATGATGCCGGCTGTGGCACGTAAAGCAGGAATGGGCACTAGTACAGTCCCGTTGCTGGTGCCCTCGCGAAAAACAATTCAAGCAGAGTTGCTTTCTTCGGATGAAGTCTGTCCGCTCATTGACATTCATGTCTAGGAAACGCGGACATATACGGATAGGGTGGTTTTCCCTGGAGCAAAGATCGCACCCTCTTGGGGCTGGAGTCTCTCGGGCCTCATACGAGTTGAGCCGGCGCGCAGGGGCGCTTGCAGGGGTCGATCGGGGGGGAAACTGCCCAGAACTGCTAGGCCTGATATCATCGATCGCCTCTAGAGTACGGTGACGCTCGGTCAAAAACGAGTTCAGCTCGTTCCAGGTCGGAATTTCGGCCTTGTTGTGGACGGATTGCTCCCACATGGACAGTGTGGTTTTGGGAAGTTTTGTGGAAACCATGTATACCAGGAGACAATCCCAGGCTTCTACTTGGATGGAGGACATAGATAAGGCTGTTAGGCAACTCTGGATAGTGCCTTGCAGCTCTTTCAGAGCGGCTCCTGACTCTTGGGGGACTGCTGGAAGGTTGAATAGGATCTTCAACTGGCTGTTGACGAGCAACCGCCGATTTTCGAAACGTTCGGTGAGGCTCTGCCATGCGGAGATGAACCCTTCGTTTGTGAGAGGAGCCTTCGACACAATGGCATGGGCATCGCCACTTGTCTTTGACAGCAGGTGGAACAGCTTTTCCACCGGTGTGAGGCGCGAATTCTGGATGTAGATCGCAGTAAAAAGGTCTCGAAACGTTGGCCACCGAATATAGTCCCCAGTGAAGACTTCTGTGTCCACTGGTGGCAGACGACAACCCGTAGAAGGGGGTGGTTGACTACTGGCGGAAGCCTGTGTGGGTTGGAAGGCGGCCCTGTCAATTACGCCCTGCAGCTGAAACACACACTTCGAAAACACAGAATAGCAGTAACTATACTTCGATTCTAGCTCTGATGCAATGGTCGGAGGATCGTCGGCTTCGGCAAGGAGGTCGGAGCAGCTTTCATAGCTTTTCTCCACCTTTTCCCACAGGGCCCTAATTTGGTCCCGATGGATTTGGCACATGCCAGGGGGCAATCTGTCCGTGTCAGGGGCAGCCGGAGTGTGCAGGTTAGCCTCGAATTGGGTAACACGGTCTGTTGCGGCAATGAATTTTTTGAGGCCGATATCTATCGCCTTTTGAGCCATGTTGGACACGGATCGCGTAACCTTTGGCGCTGGACCGGGGCAAAGGTTCACTGAATTGTCGCTTTTTGCCCTTGGGATGGCAATGGCTGCCTTCGACCTTAGAGGAGTTGAGCGCGGAGACGGGCGCGGAGATGCGGATCGGGATCTCTCCAAACGGATTGACGGGAGCACACGGAGCTTCTTGTCGTCACCTGTGGGCATTCTCGGACTCACAGACGGTCAAAATTAATGCACTCGGCACAATCTGGGTCGCTAACAACGTTACTTGTCGCCCAAGAAATACACACGAATTGCGAAGGAAAGACGACTCAACTCTGGTTCGCGTAACGCCAGTGGACACAGCACCAGCACCAGCGACAAAAAAAAAATGTCAGCGGCAAGCGAAGAGAAAACAGGAGCAAATCCTCAGCGGAGAAGTTCGGCCACGAAACACAAATGATGGATGGGAAGCGATTGCAGCGATTGCTGCTGCTGGCCGAATTAGTGCTGAATGTCCGGGCTCTGGATATTAGGAGCCAATTGTATATTTATATATGTATATTCCGTGGTTCGGACGTGGAGCTTGTATGTATGAATTGGAAACTTTCTTTATTAATTATATTCCGTAATAAAGAGAAAAAAAAAAATAATTAATTTTTAGTGTCGGAAATAATGGATAAGAAGTATTTAATTAACGACACGTAATTACCACGGCGCCGAAAAGGCTGAATTAAAAAAATAACCCTTGGCGATGACGTGGAAACCTCACTGTATTATGCCGTCGGCAAAGCAGTGCGCAAACGAGGCGCTTACGAGAGATAAAGGCACAGAAAACCGAAACAACAACAACACCAGCGCGGCTGATGCGGCGGTCAGCGCGGGAATCTGAAACTAACCGTAAATCGCAGTTTGGTTTTGCCGTCGGCAAAACACCGTATAAGCGAAGAGTTCAGGAGCTAGAACAAGGCGGAACACAAAAACACAACAACAACACGTCTGCTGCGGCGGTTGTGCGGATCTTGGAGAAATAACACTTGCACTTGAGTTTCTTATTTCGGTTATTTTCGTTTGTTGGTTTTATTGTAATTTAATTCCTGTATGGGCGGGCAGAAAAATATAATGACATATGTATGGAGTTGGATACGCCTGCAAAAATATATGTATGGTTATTTGCACAGTGGAACACCGATATCGGGAACTGCAGCGACGTACAAAAAATATATATTTGAGGCAGAAAATATTTACATATGGGCAATCAGAACGGGTTTGTGTGGGGGTATGTGTTGGATGTTTCGCCATATGGTACAGTGGGAACACGAAGAGTGGACTGTATTTTGGAGTTTGGCAGATAAATCTGTGAAGGCCTCTGAACCTTGCGTGGAGAAAAAAAACAAATGGCACACAACAAAAATATATATGTTGACACCGGCGTATATTAATTGAGCCTTTTTGTTTTATTTATTTAATTTGATTTATTTATTTCACCACACAATTTCACTGTATTTCGGCGGAGACGGACTTGCACGGAAAATGTATGTGCATAAGTTATCACACGTATGTAGGTATGTATGTTGATGTACATATGCCTTGACCGTTGGCGAGTGGAGCGGAGAAGCGAAAGAACAAAAAAAAACGGCAGGCAATATGGCGATCACACAAAACGGAGACGGATTGAAAAAACTGGGCGATGGAATTAGGGAGAAATGGATTTTTCCTTCAAACTGCCGTTGTGTCGGAAAACTCGGATCGGGAGTTGACACAAAAAATCGTACGTAGGTTGACCGAAATTTAAATTTCGAACAACTATTAACGACCGGCACGTAGAGACGGGAGGACACTTTTTACTTATCTTTTCTGCGGCGGCACCACCAAAGCTGCTGGGAGAAAAGGATTCCAGGACGATATCCTTATCCGGTTCGAAGGACCATGTTTAGGAGTGGGGTGGCTGGTAAATCCTCCGCAAAAGGATCAATAAAAGTTTATCCCACGAAGTAGAAAAACGTAGAAAAAAGAGTCCAGAAATTCGGGGGTCGAAAAATGACGTTGGCATGGAGCGCCCTTTGCATGCATTTATTGACATTCGTATTGGAACTAAAACTTGAGCTTAGCCTAAGGCCCGCTGTCGACCGAGAAGCCCAGCTTAACGGCGCGAGAGCGGGAGAACCGGGAATTGGAGCGGCGCAGCCGTCCCTAGAAGCGAGCGACGATCGGGAACACGGGAGCGTGCGATCGGGAATACCGAGGAGCGGAGAGCGGGCGAGCGTTGCTAAGCTGGAAGCGCTTGAGCTTTTGGACGCTCGGTGGGCAGAGGGGAAGCAGGGGCCTCCTGGCGTAAACATTCTGCTTCTATATCTGCTTAATTTCAACTGTAACTGCTGAACTCCCAAAACACAATGAATAATTCTCATTCTGTTCCTGCTAACCTGCATTTCCAAGCTCTCGGCCTGCTTCGATCCCTTTCCTTTTTACATATATATCGGCAAAAAATTAAAGAAACTAGTTGGCTATGAAAATATACATACTTGGTATTTCTCAAATATATTCTCTTGGTCACACTAAGCCTCGCCTGGGCCCTATATAAGACGGGCCACAGCAGTGGGGAAGCCATTCGGCTTTTGACCGGCGATCGGTCAAGTACTCCGAGGGAGGAGTGACCAAGGAGTCATCTCCTGGATTGGATCGCGGATCAATGCGTCCATGCCTCGGGCACCACCGCGGGAGCCGGGCGCCAACGCGGGAACCGGGCGCCAACGCGGGAACCGGGCGCCACCGCGTGAGCCAGGCGTTTCCACCCGAGCCGGGCACCTCCGCCGGAGCCGGACGCCACCAAACGCCACTGCGGGAACCGGGCGCCTCCACCGGAGCTAGCCACCTCTGATTGCAATTTTGTTAAGCTTAGAAAAACCTATTCAGAACAGCTTTCCGAATTGGATTTCATGCATTACAAATTACAGAAATTAGTTGGCTATGAAAATATCGATACTTGGTATTTCTCAAATATATTCTCTTGGTCTCACCAAGCCTCGCCTCGGCCCTATATAAGACGGACCACAGCAGTGGGGAAGCCATTCGGCTTTTGACCGGCGATCGGTCAAGTACTCCGAGGGAGGAGTAACCAAGGAGTCATCCCCTGGATTGGATCGCCACCGCGGGAACCGGGCGCCTCCACCGGAGCCGGCCACCTCTGATTGCAATTTTCCGCCGATTTTTTTCCGACATTTTTGTATAAATATAGGTAAAAATCCGAGCGACGAAAAGTACCAGATCGTCAGATATATATATCGGCAAAAAATTCCAGGAATTAGTTGGCTATGAAAATATCGGTACTTGGTATTTCTCAAATATATTCTCTTGGTCACACTAAGCCTCGCCTCGGACCTATATAAGACGGGCCACAGCAGTGGGGAAGCCATTCGGCTTTTGACCGGCGATCGGTCAAGTATTTCGAGGGAGGAGTAACCAAGGAGTCATCCCCTGGATTGGATCGCTGGATTAATGCGTCCATGCCTCGGGCACCAGCGCGGCAGCCGGGCGCCACCGCGGGAACCGGGTGCCACCGCGGGACCCGGGTGCCACCGCGGGAACCGGGTGCCCCCGCGGGAACCGGGTGCCACCGCGGGACCCGGGTGCCGCCGCGTGGGCGGAGCGCTTCCACCGGAGCCGCGAATCTCCGACGAAGCCGGATGCCCCAACGGGAACCGGGCGCCTCCACCGGAACCGGGCGCCACCGCGGGAACCGGGCGCTTCCACCGGAGCCGAGCACCTCCGCGGGAACCAGGCGCCTCCACCGGATCCGGGCGCCTCCACCAGATCCGGGCACCACCGCGGGAACCGGGCGCTTCCACCGGAGCCGGGCGTTTCCACCCGAGCCGGGCGCCTCCACCGGAGCCGGGGGCCTCCACCGGAGCCGGGCGCCTCCACCTGAGCCGGGCACCACCGCGGGAACCGGGCGCTTCCACCGGAGCAGGGCACCTCCGCCGGAGCCGGACGCCAACGCTGGAACCGGGCGCCTCCACCGGATCCGGGCGCCACCGCGGGAACCGGGCGCACCCGCGTGAGCCGGACGCTTCCACCAATTTCTTATAAATTATAGATAAAAATAGATTAAAACTTTTTTATAAATCATGGGTAAGTATATTAGCAAAACTGAGTATGCAATTTTGTTAAGCTTAGAAAAACCTATTCAGAACAGCTTTCCGAATTGGATTTCATGCATTTTTGGCCGAGCTATGAGATTTTCCGCCGATTGTTGTTCCGCCATTTTTTTATAAAAATAGGTAAAAATCCGGGCGACAAAAAGTACCAGATCGTCAGAAATATATATCGGCAAAAAATTCCAGAAATTAGTTGGCTATAAAAATATCGATACTTGGTATTTCTCAAATAAATTCTCTTGGTCACACTAAGCCTCGCCTCGGCCCTATATAAGACGGGCCACAACAGTGGGGAAGCCATTCGGCTTTTGACCGGCGATCGGTCAAGTACTCCGAAGGAGGAGTAACCAAGGAGTCATCCCCTGGATTGGATCGCCGGATCAATGCGTCCATGCCTCGGGCACCACCGCGGCAGCCGGCGTCAACGCGGGAACCTGGGCCCTCCACCGGAGCCGGGTGCCTCCACCGGAGCCGGGAGCCTCCACCGGATCCGGGTGCCACCACCGGAGCCGGGCGCTTCCATCGGAGCCGGGAGCCTCCACCGGAGCCGGGTGCCTCCACCGGAGCCGGGCGCTTCCACCGGAGCCGGGCGCTTCCACCGGAGCCGGGCGCTTCCACCGGAGCCGGGCGCCACCGCGGTAACCGGACGCCACCGAGGGAACCGGTCGCCTCCACCGGAGCCGGACGCTTCCACCAATTTCTTATAAATTAACGATAAAAAAATAGATTAAAACTTGTTTATAAATTATGGGTAAGTATTTTAGCAAAACTGAGTATGCA
>NW_027222538.1:0-7000 GCF_030179895.1 Drosophila kikkawai
AACCGGGCGCCACCGCGGGAACCGGGCGCTTCCACCGGAGCCGAGCACCTCCGCGGGAACCAGGCGCCTCCACCGGATCCGGGCGCCTCCACCAGATCCGGGCACCACCGCGGGAACCGGGCGCTTCCACCGGAGCCGGGCGTTTCCACCCGAGCCGGGCGCCTCCACCGGAGTCGGGCGCCTCCGCCTGAGCCGGGCACCGCCGCGGGAACCGGGCGCTTCCACCGGAGCAGGGCACCTCCGCCGGAGGCGGACGCCAACGCTGGAACCGGGCGCCTCCACCGGATCCGGGCGCCACCGCGGGAACCGGGCGCACCCGCGTGAGCCGGACGCTTCCACCAATTTCTTATAAATTATATATAAAAATAGATTAAAACTTTTTTATAAATCATGGGTAAGTATATTAGCAAAACTGAGTATGCAATTTTGTTAAGCTTAGAAAAACCTATTCAGAACAGCTTTCCGAATTGGATTTCATGCATTTTTGGCCGAGCTATGAGATTTTCCGCCGATTGTTGTTCCGCCATTTTTTTATAAAAATAGGTAAAAATCCGGGCGACAAAAAGTACCAGATCGTCAGAAATATATATCGGCAAAAAATTCCAGGAATTAGTTGGCTATGAAAATATCGGTACTTGGTATTTCTCAAATATATTCTCTTGGTCACACTAAGCCTCGCCTCGGACCTATATAAGACGGGCCACAACAGTGGGGAAGCCATTCGGCTTTTGACCGGCGATCGGTCAAGTACTCCGAAGGAGGAGTAACCAAGGAGTCATCCCCTGGATTGGATCGCCGGATCAATGCGTCCATGCCTCGGGCACCACCGCGGCAGCCGGCGTCAACGCGGGAACCTGGGCCCTCCACCGGAGCCGGGTGCCTCCACCGGAGCCGGGTGCCTCCACCGGAGCCGGGTGCCTCCGCCGGAGCCGGGCGCTTCCACCGGAGCCGGGT
Source organism: Drosophila kikkawai (assembly GCF_030179895.1). Classification (NCBI taxonomy): domain Eukaryota; kingdom Metazoa; phylum Arthropoda; class Insecta; order Diptera; family Drosophilidae; genus Drosophila; species Drosophila kikkawai. The sequence goes on from NW_027222538.1 coordinate 955, forward strand.
GCCTCCACCGGAGCCGGGTGCCTCCACCGGAGCCGGGCGCTTCCACCGGAGCCGGGCGCTTCCACCGGAGCCGGGCGCTTCCACCGGAGCCGGGCGCCACCGCGGTAACCGGACGCCACCGAGGGAACCGGTCGCCTCCACCGGAGCCGGACGCTTCCACCAATTTCTTATAAATTAACGATAAAAAAATAGATTAAAACTTGTTTATAAATTATGGGTAAGTATTTTAGCAAAACTGAGTATGCAATTTTGTTAAGCTTAGAAAAACCTATTCAGAACAGCTTTCCGAATTGGATTTCATGCATTTTTGGCCGAGCTATGAGATTTTCCGCCGATTGTTGTTCCGCCATTTTTTTTATAAAAATAGGTAAAAATCCGAGCGACCAAAAGTACCAGATCGTCAGAAATATATATCGGCACCAATTTCTTATAAATTATAGATAAAAAATAGATTACAACATTTTTATGAATTATGGGTAAGTATTTTAGCAAAACTGAGTATGCAATTTTGTTAAGCTTAGAAAAACCTATTCAGAACAGCTTTCCGAATTGGATTTCATGCATTTTTGGCCGAGCTATGAGATTTTCCGCCGATTGTTGTTCCGCCATTTTTTTTTAAAAAATAGGTAAAAATCCGAGAGACCAAAAGTACCAGATCGTCAGAAATATATATCGGCAAAAAATTAAAGAAATTAGTTGGCTATGAAAATATACATACTTGGTATTTCTCTCGCCTGGGCCCTATATAAGACGGGCCACAGCAGTGGGGAAGCCATTCGGCTTTTGACCGGCGATCGGTCAAGTACTCCGAGGCAGGAGTAACCAAGGAGTCATCTCCTGGATTGGATCGCGGATCAATGCGTCCATGCCTCGGGCACCACCGCGGGAGCCGGGCGCCAACGCGGGAACCGGGCGCCAACGCGGGAACCGAGCGCCTCCACCGGAACCGGGCGCCACCGCTTGAGCCAGGCGTGTCCACCCGAGCCGGGCACCTCCGCCGGACGCCACCAAACGCCACCGCGGGAACCGGGCGCCTGCACCGGAGCCGGGCGCCACCACGTGAGCCGGGGCTTCCACTGGTGCCGAGCACCTCCGCGGGAACCGGGTGCCTCCACCGGATCCGGGCGCCTCCACCTGAGCCGGGCGCCACCGCGGGATCCGGGCGCCACCGCGGGAACCGGGCGCTTGCACCGAAGCCGGGCGCCCCCACCGGAGCCGGGGGCCTCCACCGGAGCCGGTCGCCTCCACCTGAGCCGGGCGCCACCGCGGGAACCGGGCGCTTCCGCCGGAGCCGGGCGCCTCCGCCGGAGGCGGACGCCACCGCGGGAACCGGGCGCCTCCACCGGATCCGGGCGCCCCCGCGGGAACCGGGCGCTTCCACCAATTTCTTATAAATTATAGATAAAAAATAGATTAAAACTTTTTTATAAATCATGGGAAAGTATTTTAGCAAAACTGAGTATGCAATTTTGTTAAGCTTAGAAAAACCTATTCAGAACAGCTTTCCGAATTGGATTTCATGCATTTTTGGCCGAGCTATGAGATTTTCCGCCGATTGTTGTTCCGCCATTTTTTTTATAAAAATAGGTAAAAATCCGAGCGACCAAACGTACCAGATCGTCAGAAATATATATCGGCAAAAAATTAAAGAAATTAGTTGGCTATGAAAATATACATACTTGGTATTTCTCAAATATATTCTCTTGGTCACACTAAGCCTCGCCTGGGCCCTATATAAGACGGGCCACAGCAGTGGGGAAGCCATTCGTCTTTTGACCGGCGATCGGTCAAGTACACCGAGGGAGGAGTAACCAAGGAGTCATCCCCTGGATTGGATCGCCGGATCAATGCGTCCATGCCTCGGGCACCACCGCGGGAGCCGGGCGCCAACGCGGGAACCGGGCGTTTCCACCAATTTCTTATAAATTATAGATAAAAAATAGATTAAAACTTTTTTATAAATCATGGGTAAGTATATTAGCAAAACTGAGTATGCAATTTTATTAAGCTTAGAAAAACCTATTCAGAACAGCTTTCCGAATTGGATTTCATGCATTTTTGGCCGAGCTATGAGATTTTCCGCCGATTGTTGTTCCGCCATTTTTGTATAAAAATAGGTAAAAATCCGAGCGACAAAAAGTACCAGATCGTCAGAAATATATACGGCAAAAAATTCCAGAAATTAGTTGGCTATGAAAATATTGATACTTGGTATTTGTCAAATAAATTCTCTTGGTCACACTAAGCCTCGCCTCGGTCCTATATAAGACGGGCCACAGCAGTGGGGAAGCCATTCGGCTTTTGACCGGCGATCGGTCAAGTACTCCGAAGGAGGAGTAACCAAGGAGTCATCCCCTGGATTGGATCGCCGGATCAATGTGTCCATGCCTCGGGCACCACCGCGGCAGCCGGCGTCAACGCGGGAACCGGGCGCCTCCACCGGAGCCGGGCGCCTCAACCGGAGCCGGGCGCCTCCACCGGAGCCGGGCGCCTCCACCGGAGCCGGGTGCCTCCACCGGAGCCGGGCGCTTCCACCGGAGCCGGGCACCTCCGCCGGAGCCGGACGCCACCGCGGGAACCGGGCGCTTCCACCAATTTCTTATAAATTATAGATAAAAAATAGATTAAAACTTGTTTATAAATTATGGGTAAGTATTTTAGCAAAACTGAGTATGCAATTTTGTTAAGCTTAGAAAAACCTATTCAGAACAGCTTTCCGAATTGGATTTCATGCATTTTTGGCCGAGCTATTAAATTTTCCGCCGATTGTTGTTCCGCCATTTTTTTATAAAAATAGGTAAAAATCCGAGCGATCAAAAGTACCAGATCGTCAGAAATATATATCGGCACCAATTTCTTATAAATTATAGATAAAAAATAGATTACAACTTTTTTATGAATTATGGGTAAGTATTTTAGCAAAACTGAGTATGCAATTTTGTTAAGCTTAGAAAAACCTATTCAGAACAGCTTTCCGAATTGGATTTCATGCATTTTTGGCCGAGCTATGAGATTTTCCGCCGATTGTTGTTCCGCCATTTTTTTATAAAAATAGGTAAAAATCCGAGCGATCAAAAGTACCAGATCGTCAGAAATATATATCGGCACCAATTTCTTATAAATTATAGATAAAAGATAGATTACAACTTTTTTATGAATTATGGGTAAGTATTTTAGCAAAACTGAGTATGCAATTTTGTTAAGCTTAGAAAAACCTATTCAGAACAGCTTTCCGAATTGGATTTCATGCATTTTTGGCCGAGCTATGAGATTTTCCGCCGATTGTTGTTCCGCCATTTTTTTTTATAAAAATAGGTAAAAATCCGAGCGACCAAAAGTACCAGATCGTCAGAAATATATATCGGCACCAATTTCTTATAAATTATAGATAAAAAATAGATTACAACATTTTTATGAATTATGGGTAAGTATTTTAGCAAAACTGAGTATGCAATTTTGTTAAGCTTAGAAAAACCTATTCAGAACAGCTTTCCGAATTGGATTTCATGCATTTTTGGCCGAGCTATGAGATTTTCCGCCGATTGTTGTTCCGCCATTTTTTTATAAAAATAGGTAAAAATCCGAGCGATCAAAAGTACCAGATCGTCAGAAATATATATCGGCACCAATTTCTTATAAATTATAGATAAAAAATAGATTACAACTTTTTTATGAATTATGGGTAAGTATTTTAGCAAAACTGAGTATGCAATTTTGTTAAGCTTAGAAAAACCTATTCAGAACAGCTTTCCGAATTGGATTTCATGCATTTTTGGCCGAGCTATGAGATTTTCCGCCGATTGTTGTTCCGCCATTTTTTTATAAAAATAGGTAAAAATCCGAGCGATCAAAAGTACCAGATCGTCAGAAATATATATCGGCACCAATTTCTTATAAATTATAGATAAAAAATAGATTACAACTTTTTTATGAATTATGGGTAAGTATTTTAGCAAAACTGAGTATGCAATTTTGTTAAGCTTAGAAAAACCTATTCAGAACAGCTTTCCGAATTGGATTTCATGCATTTTTGGCCGAGCTATGAGATTTTCCGCCGATTGTTGTTCCGCCATTTTTTTTAAAAAAATAGGTAAAAATCCGAGAGACCAAAAGTACCAGATCGTCAGAAATATATATCGGCAAAAAATTAAAGAAATTAGTTGGCTATGAAAATATACATACTTGGTATTTCTCTCGCCTGGGCCCTATATTAGACGGGCCACAGCAGTGGGGAAGCCATTCGGCTTTTGACCGGCGATCGGTCAAGTACTCCGAGGCAGGAGTAACCAAGGAGTCATCTCCTGGAATGGATCGCGGATCAATGCGTCCATGCCTCGGGCACCACCGCGGGAGCCGGGCGCCAACGCGGGAACCGGGCGCCAACGCGGGAACCGGGCGCCTCCACCGGAACCGGGCGCCACCGCGTGAGCCAGGCGTTTCCACCCGAGCCGGGCGCCTCCGCCGGAGCCGGACGCCACCAAACGCCACCGCGGGAACCGGGCGCCTCCACCGGAGCCGGGCGCCACCACGTGAGCCGGGCCTTCCACCGTTGCCGAGCACCTCCGCGGGAACCGTGTGCCTCCACCGGATCCGGGCGCCTCCACCAGATCCGGGCGCCACCGCGGGATCCGGGCGCCTCCACCAGATCCGGGCGCCACCGCGGGAACCGGGCGCTTGCACCGGAGCCGGGCGCCTCCACCGGAGCCGGGCGCCTCCACCGGAGCCGGGCGCCTCCACCTGAGCCGGGCGCCACCGCGGGAACCGGGCGCTTCCACCGGAGCCGGGCACCTCCGCCGGAGGCGGACGCCACCGCGGGAACCGGGCGCCTCCACCGGATCCGGGCGCCACCGCGGGAACCGGGCGCTTCCACCAATTTCTTATAAATTATAGATAAAAAATAGATTAAAACTTTTTTATAAATCATGGGAAAGTATTTTAGCAAAACTGAGTATGCAATTTTGTTAAGCTTAGAAAAACCTATTCAGAACAGCTTTCCGAATTGGATTTCATGCATTTTTGGCCGAGCTATGAGATTTTCCGCCGATTGTTGTTCCGCCATTTTTTTTATAAAAATAGGTAAAAATCCGAGCGACCAAACGTACCAGATCGTCAGAAATATATATCGGCAAAAAATTAAAGAAATTAGTTGGCTATGAAAATATACATACTTGGTATTTCTCAAATATATTCTCTTGGTCACACTAAGCCTCGCCTGGGCCCTATATAAGACGGGCCACAGCAGTGGGGAAGCCATTCGTCTTTTGACCGGCGATCGGTCAAGTACACCGAGGGAGGAGTAACCAAGGAGTCATCCCCTGGATTGGATCGCCGGATCAATGCGTCCATGCCTCGGGCACCACCGCGGGAGCCGGGCGCCAACGCGGGAACCGGGCGCCTCCACCGAAACCTCCGCCGGAGGCGGACGCCTCCACCGGAGCCGGGCGCCACCGCGGGAACCGGGCGCTTCCACCAATTTCTTATAAATTATAGATAAAAAATAGATTAAAACTTTTTTATAAATCATGGGTAAGTATATTAGCAAAACTGAGTATGCAATTTTATTAAGCTTAGAAAAACCTATTCAGAACAGCTTTCCGAATTGGATTTCATGCATTTTTGGCCGAGCTATGAGATTTTCCGCTGATTGTTGTTCCGCCATTTTTGTATAAAAATAGGTAAAAATCCGAGCGACAAAAAGTACCAGATCGTCAGAAATATATACGGCAAAAAATTCCAGAAATTAGTTGGCTATGAAAATATTGATACTTGGTATTTCTCAAATAAATTCTCTTGGTCACACTAAGCCTCGCCTCGGTCCTATATAAGACGGGCCACAGCAGTGGGGAAGCCATTCGGCTTTTGACCGGCGATCGGTCAAGTACTCCGAAGGAGGAGTAACCAAGGAGTCATCCCCTGGATTGGATCGCCGGATCAATGTGTCCATGCCTCGGGCACCACCGCGGCAGCCGGCGTCAACGCGGGAACCGGGCGCCTCCACCGGAGCCGGGCGCCTCAACCGGAGCCGGGCGCCTCCACCGGAGCCGGG
>NW_027222539.1:0-1000 GCF_030179895.1 Drosophila kikkawai
CCGCCATTTTTTTATAAAAATAGGTAAAAATCCGAGCGATCAAAAGTACCAGATCGTCAGAAATATATATCGGCACCAATTTCTTATAAATTATAGATAAAAAATAGATTACAACTTTTTTATGAATTATGGGTAAGTATTTTAGCAAAACTGAGTATGCAATTTTGTTAAGCTTAGAAAAACCTATTCAGAACAGCTTTCCGAATTGGATTTCATGCATTTTTGGCCGAGCTATGAAATTTTCCGCCGATTGTTGTTCCGCCATTTTTTTATAAAAATAGGTAAAAATCCGAGCGATCAAAAGTACCAGATCGTCAGAAATATATATCGGCACCAATTTCTTATAAATTATAGATAAAAAATAGATTACAACTTTTTTATGAATTATGGGTAAGTATTTTAGCAAAACTGAGTATGCAATTTTGTTAAGCTTAGAAAAACCTATTTAGAACAGCTTTCCGAATTGGATTTCATGCATTTTTGGCCGAGCTATGAGATTTTCCGCTGATTGTTGTTCCGCCATTTTTTTATAAAAATAGGTAAAAATCCGAGCGATCAAAAGTACCAGATCGTCAGAAATATATATCGGCACCAATGCTTAGAAAAACCTATTCAGAACAGCTTTCCGAATTGGATTTCATGCATTTTTGGCCGAGCTATGAGATTTTCCGCCGATTGTTGTTCCGCCATTTTTTTTTATAAAAATAGGTAAAAATCGGAGAGACCAAAGGTACCAGATCGTCAGAAATATATATCGGCAAAAAATTAAAGAAATTAGTTGGCTATGAAAATATACATACTTGGTATTTCTCAAATATATTCTCTTGGTCACACTAAGCCTCGCCTGGGCCCTATATAAGACGGCCCACAGCAGTGGGGAAGCCATTCGGCTTTTGACCGGCGATCGGTCAAGTACTCCGAGGGAGGAGTAACCAAGGAGTCATCCCCTGGATTGGATCGCCGGATCAATGCGTCCATGCCTCGGGCACCACCGCGGGAG
>NW_027222540.1:0-23000 GCF_030179895.1 Drosophila kikkawai
TCCACTGGAGCCGGGCGCTTCCACCGGAGCCGGGTGCCTCCACCGGAGCCGGGCACCTCCGCCGGAGCCGGACGCCACCGCGGGAACCGGACGCCACCACCGGATCCGGGCGCTTCCACCAATTTCTTATAAATTAACGAAACAAAATAGATTAAAACTTTTTTATAAATTATGGGTAAGTATTTTAGCAAAACTGAGTATGCAATTTTGTTAAGCTTAGAAAAACCTATTCAGAACAGCTTTCCGAATTGGATTTCATGCATTTTTGGCCGAGCTATGAGATTTTCCGCCGATTGTTGTTCCGCCATTTTTTTATAAAAATAGGTAAAAATATATATCGGCAAAAAACTCCAGAAATTAGTTGGCTATGAAAATATCGATACTTGGTATTTCTCAAATATATTCTCTTGGCCACACTAAGCCTCGCCTCGGCCCTATATAAGACGGGCCACAGCAGTGGGGAAGCCATTCGGCTTTTGACCGGCGATCGGTCAAGTACTCCGAAGGAGGACTAACCAAGGAGTCATCCCCTGGATTGGATCGCCGGATCAATGCGTCCATGCCTCGGGCACTACCGCGGCAGCCGGCGCCTCCACCGGAGCCGGGCGCCTCCACCGGAGCCGGGCGCCTCCACCGGAGCCGGGCGCCTCCACCGGAGCCGGGTGCCTCCACCGGAGCCGGGCGCCTCCACCGGAGCCGGGCGCCACCGCGGGAACCGAGCGCTTTCACCGGAGCCGGGCGCTTCTACCGGAGCCGGGCACCTCCGCCGGAGCCGGACGCCACCGCGGGAACCGGACGCCTCCACCGGAGCCGGGCGCTTCCACCAATTTCTTATAAATTAACGATAAAAAAAAGATTAAAACTTTTTTATAAATTATGGGTAAGTATTTTAGCAAAACTGAGTATGCAATTTTGTTAAGCTAAGAAAAACCTATTCAGAACAGCTTTCCGAATTGGATTTCATGCATTTTTGGCCGAGCTATGAGATTTTCCGCCGATTGTTGTGATTTTTTTTATAAATATAGGTAAAAATCCGAGCGACCAAAAGTACCAGATCGTCAGAAATATATATCGGCAAAAAATTCCAGAAATTAGTTGGCTATGAAAATATCGATACTTGGTATTTCTCAAATATATTCTCTTGGCCACACTAAGCCTCGCCTCGGCCCTATATAAGACGGGCCACAGCAGTGGGGAAGCCATTCGGCTTTTGACCGTCGATCGGTCAAGTACTCCGAAGGAGGACTAACCAAGGAGTCATCCCCTGGATTGGATCGCCGGATCAATGCGTCCATGCCTCGGGCACTACCGCGGCAGCCGGCGCCAACGCGGGAACCGGGCGCCTCCACTGGAGCCGGGCGCTTCCACCAATTTCTTATAAATTAACGACACAAAATAGATTAAAACTTTTTTATAAATTATGGGTAAGTATTTTAGCAAAACTGAGTATGCAATTTTGTTAAGCTTAGAAAAACCTATTCAGAACAGCTTTCCGAATTGGATTTCATGCATTTTTGGCCGAGCTATGAGATTTTCCGCCGATTGTTGTTCCGCCATTTTTTTATAAAAATATGTAAAAATATATATCGGCAAAAAACTCCAGAAATTAGTTGGCTATGAAAATATCGATACTTGGTATTTCTCAAATATATTCTCTTGGCCACACTAAGCCTCGCCTCGGCCCTATATAAGACGGGCCACAGCAGTGGGGAAGCCATTCGGCTTTTGACCGTCGATCGGTCAAGTACTCCGAAGGAGGACTAACCAAGGAGTCATCCCCTGGATTGGATCGCCGGATCAATGCGTCCATGCCTCGGGCACTACCGCGGCAACCGGCGCCAACGCGGGAACCGGGCGCCTCCGGTGGAGCCGGGCGCCTCCACCGGAGCCGGGCGCTTCCACTGGAGCCGGGTGCCTCCACCGGAGCCAGGCGCCTCCACCGGAGCCGGACGCCACCGTGGGAACCGGGCGCCTCCACCGCAGCCGGGCGCTTCCACCAATTTCTTATAAATTAACGACACAAAATAGATAAAACTTTTTTATAAATTATGGGTAAGTATTTTAGCAAAACTGAGTATGCAATTTTGTTAAGCTAAGAAAAACCTATTCAGAACAGCTTTCCGATGCCGCTTTCCGATTCCGCCGATTGTTGTTAAGCTAAGAAAAACCTATTCAGAACAGCTTTCCGAATTGGATTTCATGCATTTTTGGCCGAGCTATGAGATTTTCCGCCGATTGTTGTGATTTTTTTATAAATATAGGTAAAAATCCGAGCGACCAAAAGTACCAGATCGTCAGAAATATATATCGGCAAAAAATTCCAGAAATTAGTTGGCTATGAAAATATCGATACTTGGTATTTCTCAAATATATTCTCTTGGCCACACTAAGCCTCGCCTCGGCCCTATATAAGACGGGCCACAGCAGTGGGGAAGCCATTCGGCTTTTGACCGTCGATCGGTCAAGTACTCCGAAGGAGGACTAACCAAGGAGTCATCCCCTGGATTGGATCGCCGGATCAATGCGTCCATGCCTCGGGCACTACCGCGGCAGCCGGCGCCAACGCGGGAACCGGGCGCCTCCACTGGAGCCGGGCGCTTCCACCAATTTCTTATAAATTAACGACACAAAATAGATTAAAACTTTTTTATAAATTATGGGTAAGTATTTTAGCAAAACTGAGTATGCAATTTTGTTAAGCTTAGAAAAACCTATTCAGAACAGCTTTCCGAATTGGATTTCATGCATTTTTGGCCGAGCTATGAGATTTTCCGCCGATTGTTGTTCCGCCATTTTTTTATAAAAATATGTAAAAATATATATCGGCAAAAAACTCCAGAAATTAGTTGGCTATGAAAATATCCATACTTGGTATTTCTCAAATATATTCTCTTGGCCACACTAAGCCTCGCCTCGGCCCTATATAAGACGGGCCACAGCAGTGGGGAAGCCATTCGGCTTTTGACCGTCGATCGGTCAAGTACTCCGAAGGAGGACTAACCAAGGAGTCATCCCCTGGATTGGATCGCCGGATCAATGCGTCCATGCCTCGGGCACTACCGCGGCAACCGGCGCCAACGCGGGAACCGGGCGCCTCCGGCGGAGCCGGGCGCCTCCACCGGAGCCGGGCGCTTCCACTGGAGCCGGGTGCCTCCACCGGAGCCAGGCGCCTCCACCGGAGCCGGACGCCACCGCGGGAACCGGGCGCCTCCACCGCAGCCGGGCGCTTCCACCAATTTCTTATAAATTAACGACACAAAATGGATAAAACTTTTTTATAAATTATGGGTAAGTATTTTAGCAAAACTGAGTATGCAATTTTGTTAAGCTAAGAAAAACCTATTCAGAACAGCTTTCCGATGCCGCTTTCCGATTCCGCCGATTGTTGTTCCGCCATTTTTTTATAAAAATAGGTAAAAATATATATCGGCAAAAAACTCCAGAAATTAGTTGGCTATGAAAATATCGATACTTGGTATTTCTCAAATATATTCTCTTGGCCACACTAAGCCTCGCCTCGGCCCTATATAAGACGGGCCACAGCAGTGGGGACGCCATTCGGCTTTTGACCGGTGATCGGTCAAGTACTCCGAAGGAGGACTAACCAAGGAGTCATCCCCTGGATTGGATCGCCGGATCAATGCGTCCATGCCTCGGGCACTACCGCGGCAGCCGGCGCCAACGCGGGAACCGGGCGCCTCCACTGGAGCCGGGCGCTTCCACCAATTTCTTATAAATTAACGACACAAAATAGATTAAAACTTTTTTATAAATTATGGGTAAGTATTTTAGCAAAACTGAGTATGCAATTTTGTTAAGCTTAGAAAAACCTATTCAGAACAGCTTTCCGAATTGGATTTCATGCATTTTTGGCCGAGCTATGAGATTTTCCGCCGATTGTTGTTCCGCCATTTTTTTATAAAAATATGTAAAAATATATATCGGCAAAAAACTCCAGAAATTAGTTGGCTATGAAAATATCGATACTTGGTATTTCTCAAATATATTCTCTTGGCCACACTAAGCCTCGCCTCGGCCCTATATAAGACGGGCCACAGCAGTGGGGAAGCCATTCGGCTTTTGACCGTCGATCGGTCAAGTACTCCGAAGGAGGACTAACCAAGGAGTCATCCCCTGGATTGGATCGCCGGATCAATGCGTCCATGCCTCGGGCACTACCGCGGCAACCGGCGCCAACGCGGGAACCGGGCGCCTCCGGTGGAGCCGGGCGCCTCCACCGGAGCCGGGCGCTTCCACTGGAGCCGGGTGCCTCCACCGGAGCCAGGCGCCTCCACCGGAGCCGGACGCCACCGCGGGAACCGGGCGCCTCCACCGCAGCCGGGCGCTTCCACCAATTTCTTATAAATTAACGACACAAAATAGATAAAACTTTTTTATAAATTATGGGTAAGTATTTTAGCAAAACTGAGTATGCAATTTTGTTAAGCTAAGAAAAACCTATTCAGAACAGCTTTCCGATGCCGCTTTCCGATTCCGCCGATTGTTGTTAAGCTAAGAAAAACCTATTCAGAACAGCTTTCCGAATTGGATTTCATGCATTTTTGGCCGAGCTATGAGATTTTCCGCCGATTGTTGTGATTTTTTTATAAATATAGGTAAAAATCCGAGCGACCAAAAGTACCAGATCGTCAGAAATATATATCGGCAAAAAATTCCAGAAATTAGTTGGCTATGAAAATATCGATACTTGGTATTTCTCAAATATATTCTCTTGGCCACACTAAGCCTCGCCTCGGCCCTATATAAGACGGGCCACAGCAGTGGGGAAGCCATTCGGCTTTTGACCGTCGATCGGTCAAGTACTCCGAAGGAGGACTAACCAAGGAGTCATCCCCTGGATTGGATCGCCGGATCAATGCGTCCATGCCTCGGGCACTACCGCGGCAGCCGGCGCCAACGCGGGAACCGGGCGCCTCCACTGGAGCCGGGCGCTTCCACCAATTTCTTATAAATTAACGACACAAAATAGATTAAAACTTTTTTATAAATTATGGGTAAGTATTTTAGCAAAACTGAGTATGCAATTTTGTTAAGCTTAGAAAAACCTATTCAGAACAGCTTTCCGAATTGGATTTCATGCATTTTTGGCCGAGCTATGAGATTTTCCGCCGATTGTTGTTCCGCCATTTTTTTATAAAAATATGTAAAAATATATATCGGCAAAAAACTCCAGAAATTAGTTGGCTATGAAAATATCCATACTTGGTATTTCTCAAATATATTCTCTTGGCCACACTAAGCCTCGCCTCGGCCCTATATAAGACGGGCCACAGCAGTGGGGAAGCCATTCGGCTTTTGACCGTCGATCGGTCAAGTACTCCGAAGGAGGACTAACCAAGGAGTCATCCCCTGGATTGGATCGCCGGATCAATGCGTCCATGCCTCGGGCACTACCGCGGCAACCGGCGCCAACGCGGGAACCGGGCGCCTCCGGTGGAGCCGGGCGCCTCCACCGGAGCCGGGCGCTTCCACTGGAGCCGGGTGCCTCCACCGGAGCCAGGCGCCTCCACCGGAGCCGGACGCCACCGCGGGAACCGGGCGCCTCCACCGCAGCCGGGCGCTTCCACCAATTTCTTATAAATTAACGACACAAAATGGATAAAACTTTTTTATAAATTATGGGTAAGTATTTTAGCAAAACTGAGTATGCAATTTTGTTAAGCTAAGAAAAACCTATTCAGAACAGCTTTCCGATGCCGCTTTCCGATTCCGCCGATTGTTGTTCCGCCATTTTTTTATAAAAATAGGTAAAAATATATATCGGCAAAAAACTCCAGAAATTAGTTGGCTATGAAAATATCGATACTTGGTATTTCTCAAATATATTCTCTTGGCCACACTAAGCCTCGCCTCGGCCCTATATAAGACGGGCCACAGCAGTGGGGACGCCATTCGGCTTTTGACCGGTGATCGGTCAAGTACTCCGAAGGAGGACTAACCAAGGAGTCATCCCCTGGATTGGATCGCCGGATCAATGCGTCCATGCCTCGGGCACTACCGCGGCAGCCGGCGCCAACGCGGGAACCGGGCGCCTCCACTGGAGCCGGGCGCTTCCACCAATTTCTTATAAATTAACGACACAAAATAGATTAAAACTTTTTTATAAATTATGGGTAAGTATTTTAGCAAAACTGAGTATGCAATTTTGTTAAGCTTAGAAAAACCTATTCAGAACAGCTTTCCGAATTGGATTTCATGCATTTTTGGCCGAGCTATGAGATTTTCCGCCGATTGTTGTTCCGCCATTTTTTTATAAAAATAGGTAAAAATATATATCGGCAAAAAACTCCAGAAATTAGTTGGCTATGAAAATATCGATACTTGGTATTTCTCAAATATATTCTCTTGGCCACACTAAGCCTCGCCTCGGCCCTATATAAGACGGGCCACAGCAGTGGGGAAGCCATTCGGCTTTTGACCGTCGATCGGTCAAGTACTCCGAAGGAGGACTAACCAAGGAGTCATCCCCTGGATTGGATCGCCGGATCAATGCGTCCATGCCTCGGGCACTACCGCGGCAACCGGCGCCAACGCGGGAACCGGGCGCCTCCGGTGGAGCCGGGCGCCTCCACCGGAGCCTGGCGCTTCCACTGGAGCCGGGTGCCTCCACCGGAGCCAGGCGCCTCCACCGGAGCCGGACGCCACCGCGGGAACCGGGCGCCTCCGGTGGAGCCGGGCGCCTCCACCGGAGCCGGGCGCTTCCACTGGAGCCGGGTGCCTCCACCGGAGCCAGGCGCCTCCACCGGAGCCGGACGCCACCGCGGGAACCGGGCACCTCCACCGCAGCCGGGCGCTTCCACCAATTTCTTATAAATTAACGACACAAAATAGATTAAAACTTTTTTATAAATTATGGGTAAGAATTTTAGCAAAACTGAGTATGCAATTTTGTTAAGCTAAGAAAAACCTATTCAGAACAGCTTTCCGATGCCGCTTTCCGATTCCGCCGATTGTTGCTCCGCCATTTTTTTATAAATATAGGTAAAAATACGAGCGACCAAAAGTACCAGATCGTCAGAAATATATATCGGCAAAACATTCCAGAAATTAGTTGGCTATGAAAATATCGATACTTGGTATTTCTCAAATATATTCTCTTGGTCACACTAAGCCTCGCCTCGCCCATCAATGCGTCCATGCCTTGGGCACCACCGCGGCAGCGGGCGCCAACGCGGGAACCGGGCGCCTCCACCGGAGCCGGGTGCCTCCACTGGAGCCGGGCGCCTCCACCGGAGCCGGGTGCCTCCACCGGAGCCGGGCGCCTCCACCGGAGCCGGGCGCCTCCACCTGAGCCGGGCGCCACCGCGGGAACCGAGCGCTTTCACCGGAGCCGGGCGCTTCTACCGGAGCCGGGCACCTCCGCAGGAGCTGGACGCCACCGCGGGAACCGGACGCCTCCACCGGAGCGGGCGCTTCCACCAATTTCTTATAAATTAACGATAAAAAACAGATTAAAACTTTTTTATAAATTATGGGTAAGTATTTTAGCAAAACTGAGTATGCATTTTTGTTAAGCTTAGAAAAACCTATTCAGAACAGCTTTCCGAATTGGATTTCATGCATTTTTGGCCGAGCTATGAGATTTTCCGCCGATTGTTGTTCCGCCAGTTTTTTTATAAATATAGGTAAAAATCCGAGCGACCAAAAGTACCAGATCGTCAGAAATATATATCGGCAAAAAATTCCAGAAATTAGTTGGCTATGAAAATATCGATACTTGGTGCCTCCACCGGAGCCAGGCGCCTCCACCTGAGCCGGGCGCCACCGCGGGAACCGAGCGCTTTCATCGGAGCCGGGTGCTTCCACCGGAGCCGGGCACCTCCGCCGGAGCCGGACGCCACCGCGGGAACCGGACGCCACCACCGGAGCCGGGCGCTTCCACCAATTTCTTATAAATTAACGATAAAAAATAGATTAAAACTTTTTTATAAATTATGGGTAAGTATTTTAGCAAAACTGAGTATGCAATTTTGTTAAGCTTAGAAAAACCTATTCAGAACAGCTTTCCGAATTGGATTTCATGAATTTTTGGCCGAGCTATGAGATTTTCCGCCGATTGTTGTTCCGCCATTTTTTTATAAAAATAGGTAAAAATATATATCGGCAAAAAACTCCAGAAATTAGTTGGCTATGAAAATATCGATACTTGGTATTTCTCAAATATATTCTCTTGGCCACACTAAGCCTCGCCTCGGCCCTATATAAGACGGGCCACAGCAGTGGGGACGCCATTCGGCTTTTGACCGGCGATCGGTCAAGTACTCCGAAGGAGGACTAACCAAGGAGTCATCCCCTGGATTGGATCGCCGGATCAATGCGTCCATGCCTCGGGCACTACCGCGGCAGCCGGCGCCAACGCGGGAACCGGGCGCCTCCACTGGAGCCGGGCGCTTCCACCAATTTCTTATAAATTAACGACACAAAATAGATTAAAACTTTTTTATAAATTATGGGTAAGTATTTTAGCAAAACTGAGTATGCAATTTTGTTAAGCTTAGAAAAACCTATTCAGAACAGCTTTCCGAATTGGATTTCATGCATTTTTGGCCGAGCTATGAGATTTTCCGCCGATTGTTGTTCCGCCATTTTTTTATAAAAATAGGTAAAAATATATATCGGCAAAGAACTCCAGAAATTAGTTGGCTATGAAAATATCGATACTTGGTATTTCTCAAATATATTCTCTTGGCCACACTAAGCCTCGCCTCGGCCCTATATAAGACGGTCCACAGCAGTGGGGAAGCCATTCGGCTTTTGACCGTCGATCGGTCAAGTACTCCGAAGGAGGACTAACCAAGGAGTCATCCCCTGGATTGGATCGCCGGATCAATGCGTCCATGCCTCGGGCACTACCGCGGCAACCGGCGCCGACGCGGGAACCGGGCGCCTCCGGTGGAGCCGGGCGCCTCCACCGGAGCCGGGCGCTTCCACTGGAGCCGGATGCCTCCACCGGAGCCAGGCGCCTCCCCCGGAGCCGGACGCCACCGCGGGAACCGGGCGCCTCCACCGCAGCCGGGCGCTTCCACCAATTTCTTATAAATTAACGACACAAAATAGATTAAAACTTTTTTATAAATTATGGGTAAGTATTTTAGCAAAACTGAGTATGCAATTTTGTTAAGCTAAGAAAAACCTATTCAGAACAGCTTTCCGATGCCGCTTTCCGATTCCGCCGATTGTTGTTCCGCCATTTTTTTTATAAATATAGGTAAAAATACGAGCGACCAAAAGTACCAGATCGTCAGAAATATATATCGGCAAAAAATTCCAGAAATTAGTTGGCTATGAAAATATCGATACTTGGTATTTCTCAAATATATTCTCTTGGTCACACTAAGCCTCGCCTCGCCCATCAATGCGTCCATGCCTTGGGCACCACCGCGGCAGCGGGCGCCAACTCGGGAACCGGGCGCCTCCCCCGGAGCCGGGCGCCTCCACTGGAGCCGGGCGCCTCCACTGCAGCCGGGCGCCTCCACCGGAGCCGGGCGCCTCCACCGGAGCCGGGCGCCTCCACCGGAGCCGGGCGCCTCCACCTGAGCCGCGCGCCACCGCGGGAACCGAGCGCTTTCACCGGAGCCGGGCGCTTCTACCGGAGCCGGGCACCTCCGCAGGAGCTGGACGCCACCGCGGGAACCGGACGCCTCCACCGGAGCCGGGCGCTTCCACCAATTTCTTATAAATTAACGATAAAAAATAGATTAAAACTTTTTTATAAATTATGGGTAAGTATTTTAGCAAAACTGAGTATGCATTTTTGTTAAGCTTAGAAAAACCTATTCAGAACAGCTTTCCGAATTGGATTTCATGCATTTTTGGCCGAGCTATGAGATTTTCTGCCGATTGTTGTTCCGCCAGTTTTTTTATAAATATAGGTAAAAATCCGAGCGACCAAAAGTACCAGATCGTCAGAAATATATATCGGCAAAAAATTCCAGAAATTAGTTGGCTATGAAAATATCGATACTTGGTATTTCTCAAATATATTCTCTTGGTCACACTAAGCCTCGCCTCGGCCCTATATAAGACGGGCCACAGCAGTGGGGAAGCCATTCGGCTTTTGACCGGCGATCGGTCAAGTACTCCGAAGGAGGACTAACCAAGGAGTCATCCCCTGGATTGGATCGCCGGATCAATGCGTCCATGCCTCGGGCACCACCGCGGCAGCCGGCGCCAACGCGGGAACCGGGCGCCTCCACCGGAGCCGGGTGCCTCCACCGGAGCCAGGCGCCTCCACCTGAGCCGGGCGCCACCGCGGGAACCGAGCGCTTTCATCGGAGCCGGGTGCTTCCACCGGAGCCGGGCACCTCCGCCGGAGCCGGACGCCACCGCGGGAACCGGACGCCACCACCGGAGCCGGGCGCTTCCACCAATTTCTTATAAATTAACGATAAAAAATAGATTAAAACTTTTTTATATATTATGGGTAAGTATTTTAGCAAAACTGAGTATGCAATTTTGTTAAGCTTAGAAAAACCTATTCAGAACAGCTTTCCGAATTGGATTTCATGCATTTTTGGCCGAGCTATGAGATTTTCCGCCGATTGTTGTTCCGCCATTTTTTTATAAAAATATGTAAAAATATATATCGGCAAAAAACTCCAGAAATTAGTTGGCTATGAAAATATCCATACTTGGTATTTCTCAAATATATTCTCTTGGCCACACTAAGCCTCGCCTCGGCCCTATATAAGACGGGCCACAGCAGTGGGGAAGCCATTCGGCTTTTGACCGTCGATCGGTCAAGTACTCCGAAGGAGGACTAACCAAGGAGTCATCCCCTGGATTGGATCGCCGGATCAATGCGTCCATGCCTCGGGCACTACCGCGGCAACCGGCGCCAACGCGGGAACCGGGCGCCTCCGGTGGAGCCGGGCGCCTCCACCGGAGCCGGGCGCTTCCACTGGAGCCGGGTGCCTCCACCGGAGCCAGGCGCCTCCACCGGAGCCGGACGCCACCGCGGGAACCGGGCGCCTCCACCGCAGCCGGGCGCTTCCACCAATTTCTTATAAATTAACGACACAAAATGGATAAAACTTTTTTATAAATTATGGGTAAGTATTTTAGCAAAACTGAGTATGCAATTTTGTTAAGCTAAGAAAAACCTATTCAGAACAGCTTTCCGATGCCGCTTTCCGATTCCGCCGATTGTTGTTCCGCCATTTTTTTATAAAAATAGGTAAAAATATATATCGGCAAAAAACTCCAGAAATTAGTTGGCTATGAAAATATCGATACTTGGTATTTCTCAAATATATTCTCTTGGCCACACTAAGCCTCGCCTCGGCCCTATATAAGACGGGCCACAGCAGTGGGGACGCCATTCGGCTTTTGACCGGTGATCGGTCAAGTACTCCGAAGGAGGACTAACCAAGGAGTCATCCCCTGGATTGGATCGCCGGATCAATGCGTCCATGCCTCGGGCACTACCGCGGCAGCCGGCGCCAACGCGGGAACCGGGCGCCTCCACTGGAGCCGGGCGCTTCCACCAATTTCTTATAAATTAACGACACAAAATAGATTAAAACTTTTTTATAAATTATGGGTAAGTATTTTAGCAAAACTGAGTATGCAATTTTGTTAAGCTTAGAAAAACCTATTCAGAACAGCTTTCCGAATTGGATTTCATGCATTTTTGGCCGAGCTATGAGATTTTCCGCCGATTGTTGTTCCGCCATTTTTTTATAAAAATAGGTAAAAATATATATCGGCAAAGAACTCCAGAAATTAGTTGGCTATGAAAATATCGATACTTGGTATTTCTCAAATATATTCTCTTGGCCACACTAAGCCTCGCCTCGGCCCTATATAAGACGGTCCACAGCAGTGGGGAAGCCATTCGGCTTTTGACCGTCGATCGGTCAAGTACTCCGAAGGAGGACTAACCAAGGAGTCATCCCCTGGATTGGATCGCCGGATCAATGCGTCCATGCCTCGGGCACTACCGCGGCAACCGGCGCCGACGCGGGAACCGGGCGCCTCCGGTGGGGCCGGGCGCCTCCACCGGAACCGGGCGCTTCCACTGGAGCCGGGTGCCTCCACCGGAGCCAGGCGCCTCCACCGGAGCCGGACGCCACCGCGGGAACCGGGCGCCTCCACCGCAGCCGGGCGCTTCCACCAATTTCTTATAAATTAACGACACAAAATAGATTAAAACTTTTTTATAAATTATGGGTAAGTATTTTAGCAAAACTGAGTATGCAATTTTGTTAAGCTAAGAAAAACCTATTCAGAACAGCTTTCCGATGCCGCTTTCCGATTCCGCCGATTGTTGTTCCGCCATTTTTTTTATAAATATAGGTAAAAATACGAGCGACCAAAAGTACCAGATCGTCAGAAATATATATCGGCAAAAAATTCCAGAAATTAGTTGGCTATGAAAATATCGATACTTGGTATTTCTCAAATATATTCTCTTGGTCACACTAAGCCTCGCCTCGCCCATCAATGCGTCCATGCCTTGGGCACCACCGCGGCAGCGGGCGCCAACTCGGGAACCGGGCGCCTCCACCGGAGCCGGGCGCCTCCACTGGAGCCGGGCGCCTCCACTGCAGCCGGGCGCCTCCACCAGAGCAGGGTGCCTCCACCGGAGCCGGGCGCCTCCACCGGAGCCGGGCGCCTCCGCCGGGGCCGCGCGCCACCGCGGGAACCGAGCGCTTTCACCGGAGCCGGGCGCTTCTACCGGAGCCGGGCACCTCCGCAGGAGCTGGACGCCACCGCGGGAACCGGACGCCTCCACCGGAGCCGGGCGCTTCCACCAATTTCTTATAAATTAACGATAAAAAATAGATTAAAACTTTTTTATAAATTATGGGTAAGTATTTTAGCAAAACTGAGTATGCATTTTTGTTAAGCTTAGAAAAACCTATTCAGAACAGCTTTCCGAATTGGATTTCATGCATTTTTGGCCGAGCTATGAGATTTTCTGCCGATTGTTGTTCCGCCAGTTTTTTTATAAATATAGGTAAAAATCCGAGCGACCAAAAGTACCAGATCGTCAGAAATATATATCGGCAAAAAATTCCAGAAATTAGTTGGCTATGAAAATATCGATACTTGGTATTTCTCAAATATATTCTCTTGGTCACACTAAGCCTCGCCTCGGCCCTATATAAGACGGGCCACAGCAGTGGGGAAGCCATTCGGCTTTTGACCGGCGATCGGTCAAGTACTCCGAAGGAGGACTAACCAAGGAGTCATCCCCTGGATTGGATCGCCGGATCAATGCGTCCATGCCTCGGGCACCACCGCGGCAGCCGGCGCCAACGCGGGAACCGGGCGCCTCCACCGGAGCCGGGTGCCTCCACCGGAGCCAGGCGCCTCCACCTGAGCCGGGCGCCACCGCGGGAACCGAGCGCTTTCATCGGAGCCGGGCGCTTCCACCGGAGCCGGGCACCTCCGCCGGAGCCGGACGCCACCGCGGGAACCGGACGCCACCACCGGAGCCGGGCGCTTCCACCAATTTCTTATAAATTAACGATAAAAAATAGATTAAAACTTTTTTATATATTATGGGTAAGTATTTTAGCAAAACTGAGTATGCAATTTTGTTAAGCTTAGAAAAACCTATTCAGAACAGCTTTCCGAATTGGATTTCATGCATTTTTGGCCGAGCTATGAGATTTTCCGCCGATTGTTGTGATTTTTTTATAAATATAGGTAAAAATCCGAGCGACCAAAAGTACCAGATCGTCAGAAATATATATCGGCAAAAAATTCCAGAAATTAGTTGGCTATGAAAATATCGATACTTGGTATTTCTCAAATATATTCTCTTGGTCACACTAAGCCTCGCCTCGGCCCTATATAAGACGGGCCACAGCAGTGGGGAAGCCATTCGGCTTTTGACCGGCGATCGGTCAAGTACTCCGAAGGAGGACTAACCAAGGAGTCATCCCCTGGATTGGATCGCTGGATCAATGCGTCCATGCCTCGGGCACCACCGCGGCAGCCGGCGCCAACGCGGGAACCGGGCGCCTCCACCGGAGCCGGGCGCTTCCACCGGAGCCGGGCGCCACCACCGGAACCGGGCGCCTCCACCGGAGCCGGGCGCCACCGCGGGAGCCGAGCGCTTCCACCGGAGCCGCGAACCTCCGACGAAGCCGGATGCCACCGCGGGAACCGGGCGCCTCCACCGGAGCCGGGCGCCACCGCGGGAACCGGGCGCCTCCACAGAAGCCGGGTGCCACCACCGGAGCCGGGCGCCACCGCATGAACCGAGCGCTTTCACCGGAGCCTGGTGCTTCCACCGGAGCCGGGCACCTCCGCCGGAGCCGGACGCCACCGCGGGAACCGGACGCCACCACCGGAGCCGGGCGCTTCCACCAATTTCTTATAAATTAACGATAAAAAATAGATTAAAACTTTTTTATAAATTATGGGTAAGTATTTTAGCAAAACTGAGTATGCAATTTTGTTAAGCTTAGAAAAACCTATTCAGAACAGCTTTCCGAATTGGATTTCATGCATTTTTGGCCGAGCTATGAGATTTTCCGCCGATTGTTGTTCCGCCAGTTTTTTTATAAAAATAGGTAAAAATATATATCGGCAAAAAATTCCAGAAATTAGTTGGCTATGAAAATATCGATACTTGGTATTTCTCAAATATATTCTCTTGGTCACACTAAGCCTCGCCTCGCCCATCAATGCGTCCATGCCTTGGGCACCACCGCGGCAGCCGGCGCCAACGCGGGAACCGGGCGCCTCCACCGGAGCCGGGCGCCTCCACCGGAGCCGGGCGCCTCCACTGGAGCCGGGCGCCTCCACCGGAGCCGGGCGCCTCCACCGGAGCCGGGTGCCTCCACCGGAGCCGGGCGCCTCCACCGGAGCCGGGCGCCTCCACCTGAGCCGGGCGCCACCGCGGGAACCGAGCGCTTTCACCGGAGCCGGGCGCTTCTACCGGAGCCGGGCACCTCCGCAGGAGCTGGACGCCACCGCGGGAACCGGACGCCTCCACCGGAGCCGGGCGCTTCCACCAATTTCTTATAAATTAACGATAAAAAATAGATTAAAACTTTTTTATAAATTATGGGTAAGTATTTTAGCAAAACTGAGTATGCATTTTTGTTAAGCTTAGAAAAACCTATTCAGAACAGCTTTCCGAAATGGATTTCATGCATTTTTGGCCGAGCTATGAGATTTTCCGCCGATTGTTGTTCCGCCAGTTTTTTTATAAATATAGGTAAAAATCCGAGCGACCAAAAGTACCAGATCGTCAGAAATATATATCGGCAAAAAATTCCAGAAATTAGTTGGCTATGAAAATATCGATTCTTGGTATTTCTCAAATATATTCTCTTGGCCACACTAAGCCTCGCCTCGGCCCTATATAAGACGGGCCACAGCAGTGGGGAAGCCATTCGGCTTTTGACCGGCGATCGGTCAAGTACTCCGAAGGAGGACTAACCAAGGAGTCACCCCCTGGATTGGATCGCCGGATCAATGCGTCCATGCCTTGGGCACCACCGCGGCAGCCGGCGCCAACGCGGGAACCGGGCGCCTCCACCGGAGCCGGGCGCCTCCACTGGAGCCGGGCGCCTCCACCGGAGCCGGGTGCCTCCACCGGAGCCGGGCGCCTCCACCGGAGCCGGGCGCCTCCACCTGAGCCGGGCGCCACCGCGGGAACCGAGCGCTTTCACCGGAGCCGGGCGCCTCCACTGGAGCCGGGCACCTCCGCAGGAGCTGGACGCCACCGCGGGAACCGGACGCCTCCACCGGAGCCGGGCGCCTCCACTGGAGCCGGGCGACTCCACCGGAGCCGGGCGCCTCCACGGGAGCCGGGCGCCTCCACCGGAGCCGGGTGCCTCCACCGGAGCCGGGCGCCTCCACCGGAGCCGGGCGCCTCCACCTGAGCCGGGCGGCACCGCGGGAAAAGAGCGCAGTTACCGGAGCCGGGCGCGTCTACCGGAGCCGGGCACCTCCGCAGGAGCTGGACGCCACCGCGGGAACCGGGCGCCTCCACCGGAGCCGGGCGCTTCCACCAATTTCTTATAAATTAACGATAAAAAATAGATTAAAACTTTTTTATAAATTATGGGTAAGTATTTTAGCAAAACTGAGTATGCATTTTTGTTAAGCTTAGAAAAACCTATTCAGAACAGCTTTCCGAATTGGATTTCATGCATTTTTGGCCGAGCTATGAGATTTTCCGCCGATTGTTGTTCCGCCAGTTTTTTTATAAATATAGGTAAAAATCCGAGCGACCAAAAGTACCCGATCGTCAGAAATATATATCGGCAAAAAATTCCAGAAATTAGTTGGCTATGAAAATATCGATACTTGGTATTTCTCAAATATATTCTCTTGGTCACACTAAGCCTCGCCCCGGCCCTATATAAGATGGGCCACAGCAATGGGGAAGCCATTCGGCTTTTGACCGGCGATCGGTCAAGTACTCCGAAGGAGGACTAACCAAGGAGTCATCCCCTGGATTGGATCGCCGGATCAATGCGTCCATGCCTCGGGCACCACCGCGGCAGCCGGCGCCAACGCGGGAACCGGGCGCCTCCACCGGAGCCGGGTGCCTCCACCGGAGCCAGGCGCCTCCACCTGAGCCGGGCGCCACCGCGGGAACCGAGCGCTTTCATCGGAGCCGGGTGCTTCCACCGGAGCCGGGCACCTCCGCCGGAGCCGGACGCCACCGCGGGAACCGGACGCCACCACCGGAGCCGGGCGCTTCCACCAATTTCTTATAAATTAACGATAAAAAATAGATTAAAACTTTTTTATATATTATGGGTAAGTATTTTAGCAAAACTGAGTATGCAATTTTGTTAAGCTTAGAAAAACCTATTCAGAACAGCTTTCCGAATTGGATTTCATGCATTTTTGGCCGAGCTATGAGATTTTCCGCCGATTGTTGTTCCGCCAGTTTTTTTATAAATATAGGTAAAAATCCGAGCGACCAAAAGTACCAGATCGTCAGAAATATATATCGGCAAAAAATTCCAGAAATTAGTTGGCTATGAAAATATCGATACTTGGTATTTCTCAAATATATTCTCTTGGTCACACTAAGCCTCGCCTCGGCCCTATATAAGACGGGCCACAGCAGTGGGGAAGCCATTCGGCTTTTGACCGGCGATCGGTCAAGTACTCCGAAGGAGGACTAACCAAGGAGTCATCCCCTGGATTGGATCGCCGGATCAATGCGTCCATGCCTCGGGCACCACCGCGGCAGCCGGCGCCAACGCGGGAACCGGGCGCCTCCGCCGGAGCCGGGCGCTTCCACCGGAGCCGGGCGCCTCCACCGGAGCCGGGTGCCTCCACCGGAGCCGGGCGCCACCGCGGGAGCCGAGCGCTTCCACCGGAGCCCCGAACCTCCGACGAAGCCGGATGCCACCGCGGGAACCGGGCGCCTCCACCGGAGCCGGGCGCCACCGCGGGAACCGGGCGCCTCCACAGAAGCCGGGTGCCACCACCGGAGCCGGGCGCCACCGCATGAACCGAGCGCTTTCACCGGAGCCGGGTGCTTCCACCGGAGCCGGGCACCTCCGCCGGAGCCGGACGCCACCGCGGGAACCGGACGCCACCACCGGAGCCGGGCGCTTCCACCAATTTCTTATAAATTAACGATAAAAAATAGATTAAAACTTTTTTATAAATTATGGGTAAGTATTTTAGCAAAACTGAGTATGCAATTTTGTTAAGCTTAGAAAAACCTATTCAGAACAGCTTTCCGAATTGGATTTCATGCATTTTTGGCCGAGCTATGAGATTTTCCGCCGATTATTGTTCCGCCATTTTTTTATAAAAATAGGTAAAAATATATATCGGCAAAAAATTCCAGAAATTAGTTGGCTATGAAAATATCGATACTTGGTATTTCTCAAATATATTCTTTTGGCCACACTAAGCCTCGCCTCGGCCCTATATAAGACGGGCCACAGCAGTGGGGACGCCATTCGGCTTTTGACCGGCGATCGGTCAAGTACTCCGAAGGAGGACTAACCAAGGAGTCATCCCCTGGATTGGATCGCCGGATCAATGCGTCCATGCCTCGGGCACTACCGCGGCAGCCAGCGCCAACGCGGGAACCGGGCGCCTCCACTGGAGCCGGGCGCTTCCACCAATTTCTTATAAATTAACGACACAAAATAGATTAAAACTTTTTTATAAATTATGGGTAAGTATTTTAGCAAAACTGAGTATGCAATTTTGTTAAGCTAAGAAAAACCTATTCAGAACAGCTTTCCGATACCGCTTTCCGATTCCGCCTTCCGATTCCGCCGATTGTTGTTCCGCCATTTTTTTATAAATATAGGTAAAAATACGAGCGACCAAAAGTACCAGATCGTCAGAAATATATATCGGCAAAAAATTCCAGAAATTAGTTGGCTATGAAAATATCGATACTTGGTATTTCTCAAATATATTCTCTTGGTCACACTAAGCCTCGCCTCGCCCATCAATGCGTCCATGCCTTGGGCACCACCGCGGCAGCCGGCGCCAACGCGGGAACCGGGCGCCTCCACCGGAGCCGGGCGCCTCCACCGGAGCCGGGCGCCTCCACTGGAGCCGGGCGCCTCCACCGGAGCCGGGCGCCACCGCGGGAACCGAGCGCTTTCACCGGAGCCGGGCGCTTCTACCGGAGCCGGGCACCTCCGCAGGAGCTGGACGCCACCGCGGGAACCGGACGCCTCCACCGGAGCCGGGCGCTTCCACCAATTTCTTATAAATTAACGACACAAAATAGATTAAAACTTTTTTATAAATTATGGGTAAGTATTTTAGCAAAACTGAGTATGCAATTTTGTTAAGCTTAGAAAAACCTATTCAGAACAGCTTTCCGAATTGGATTTCATGCATTTTTGGCCGAGCTATGAGATTTTCCGCCGATTGTTGTTCCGCCATTTTTTTATAAAAATATGTAAAAATATATATCGGCAAAAAACTCCAGAAATTAGTTGGCTATGAAAATATCGATACTTGGTATTTCTCAAATATATTCTCTTGGCCACACTAAGCCTCGCCTCGGCCCTATATAAGACGGGCCACAGCAGTGGGGACGCCATTCGGCTTTTGACCGGCGATCGGTCAAGTACTCCGAAGGAGGACTAACCAAGGAGTCATCCCCTGGATTGGATCGCCGGATCAATGCGTCCATGCCTCGGGCACCACCGCGGCAGCCGGCGCCAACGCGGGAACCGGGCGCCTCCACCGGAGCCGGGAGCTTCCACCGGAGCCNGGCGACTCCACCGGAGCCGGGTGCCTCCACCGGAGCCGGGCGCCACCGCGGGAGCCGAGCGCTTCCACCGGAGCCGCGAACCTCCGACGAAGCCGGATGCCACCGCGGGAACCGGGCGCCGCCACCGGAGCCGGGCGCCACCGCGGGAACCGGGCGCCTCCACAGAAGCCGGGTGCCACCACCGGAGCCGGACGCCACCGCATGAACCGAGCGCTTTCACCGGAGCCTGGTGCTTCCACCGGAGCCGGGCACCTCCGCCGGAGCCGGACGCCACCGCGGGAACCGGACGCCACCACCGGAGCCGGGCGCTTCCACCAATTTCTTATAAATTAACGATAAAAAATAGATTAAAACTTTTTTATATATTATGGGTAAGTATTTTAGCAAAACTGAGTATGCAATTTTGTTAAGCTTAGAAAAACCTATTCAGAACAGCTTTCCGAATTGGATTTCATGCATTTTTGGCCGAGCTATGAGATTTTCCGCCGATTGTTGTTCCGCCAGTTTTTTTATAAATATAGGTAAAAATCCGAGCGACCAAAAGTACCAGATCGTCAGAAATATATATCGGCAAAAAATTCCAGAAATTAGTTGGCTATGAAAATATCGATACTTGGTATTTCTCAAATATATTCTCTTGGTCACACTAAGCGTCGCCTCGGCCCTATATAAGACGGGCCACAGCAGTGGGGAAGCCATTCGGCTTTTGACCGGCGATCGGTCAAGTACTCCGAAGGAGGACTAACCAAGGAGTCATCCCCTGGATTGGATCGCCGGATCAATGCGTCCATGCCTCGGGCACCACCGCTGCAGCCGGCGCCAACGCGGGAACCGGGCGCCTCCACCGGAGCCGGGCGCCTCCACCGGAGCCGGGCGCCTCCACCGGAGCCGGGTGCCTCCACCGGAGCCGGGCGCCAACGCGGGAGCCGAGCGCTTCCACCCGAGCCGCGAACCACCGACGAAGCCGGATGCCACCGCGGGAACCGGGCGCCTCCACCGGAGCCGGGCGCCACCGAGGGAACCGGGCGCCTCCACAGAAGCCGGGTGCCACCGCATGAACCGAGCGCTTTCACCGGAGCCGGGTGCTTCCACCGGAGCCGGGCACCTCCGCCGGAGCCGGACGCCACCGCGGGAACCGGACGCCACCACCGGAGCCGGGCGCTTCCACCAATTTCTTATAAATTAACGATAAAAAATAGATTAAAACTTTTTTATAAATTATGGGTAAGTATTTTAGCAAAACTGAGTATGCAATTTTGTTAAGCTTAGAAAAACCTATTCAGAACAGCTTTCCGAATTGGATTTCATGCATTTTTGGCCGAGCTATGAGATTTTCCGCCGATTATTGTTCCGCCATTTTTTTATAAAAATAGGTAAAAATATATATCGGCAAAAAATTCCAGAAATTAGTTGGCTATGAAAATATCGATACTTGGTATTTCTCAAATATATTCTTTTGGCCACACTAAGCCTCGCGTCGGCCCTATATAAGACGGGCCACAGCAGTGGGGACGCCATTCGGCTTTTGACCGGCGATCGGTCAAGTACTCCGAAGGAGGACTAACCAAGGAGTCATCCCCTGGATTGGATCGCCGGATCAATGCGTCCATGCCTCGGGCACTACCGCGGCAGCCAGCGCCAACGCGGGAACCGGGCGCCTCCACTGGAGCCGGGCGCTTCCACCAATTTCTTATAAATTAACGACACAAAATAGATTAAAACTTTTTTATAAATTATGGGTAAGTATTTTAGCAAAACTGAGTATGCAATTTTGTTAAGCTAAGAAAAACCTATTCAGAACAGCTTTCCGATACCGCTTTCCGATTCCGCCTTCCGATTCCGCCGATTGTTGTTCCGCCATTTTTTATAAATATAGGTAAAAATACGAGCGACCAAAAGTACCAGATCGTCAGAAATATATATCGGCAAAAAATTCCAGAAATTAGTTGGCTATGAAAATATCGATACTTGGTATTTCTCAAATATATTCTCTTGGTCACACTAAGCCTCGCCTCGCCCATCAATGCGTCCATGCCTTGGGCACCACCGCGGCAGCCGGCGCCAACGCGGGAACCGGGCGCCTCCACTGGAGCCGGGCGCCTCCACCGGAGCCGGGTGCCTCCACCGGAGCCGGGTGCCTCCACCGGAGCCGGGCGCCTCCACCGGAGCCGGGCGCCTCCACCTGAGCCGGGCGCCACCGCGGGAACCGAGCGCTTTCACCGGAGCCGGGCGCTTCTACCGGAGCCGGGCACCTCCGCAGGAGCTGGACGCCACCGCGGGAACCGGACGCCTCCACCGGAGCCAGGCGCTTCCACCAATTTCTTATAAATTAACGACACAAAATAGATTAAAACTTTTTTATAAATTATGGGTAAGTATTTTAGCAAAACTGAGTATGCAATTTTGTTAAGCTAAGAAAAACCTATTCAGAACAGCTTTCCGATACCGCTTTCCGATTCCGCCTTCCGATTCCGCTGATTGTTGTTCCGCCATTTTTTTATAAATATAGGTAAAAATACGAGCGACCAAAAGTACCAGATCGTCAGAAATATATATCGGCAAAAAATTCCAGAAATTAGTTGGCTATGAAAATATCGATACTTGGTATTTCTCAAATATATTCTCTTGGTCACACTAAGCCTCGCCTCGCCCATCAATGCGTCCATGCCTTGGGCACCACCGCGGCAGCCGGCGCCAACGCGGGAACCGGGCGCCTCCACCGGAGCCGGGCGCCTCCACTGGAGCCGGGCGCCACCACCGGAGCCGGGTGCCTCCACCGGAGCCGGGCGCCTCCACCGGAGCCGGGCGAATCCACCTGAGCCGGGCGCCACCGCGGGAACCGAGCGCTTTCACCGGAGCCGGGCGCTTCTACCGGAGCCGGGCACCTCCGCAGGAGCTGGACGCCACCGCGGGAACCGGACGCTTCCACCAATTTCTTATAAATTAACGATAAAAAATAGATTAAAACTTTTTTATAAATTATGGGTAAGTATTTTAGCAAAACTGAGTATGCATTTTTGTTAAGCTTAGAAAAACCTATTCAGAACAGCTTTCCGAAATGGATTTCATGCATTTTTGGCCGAGCTATGAGATTTTCCGCCGATTGTTGTTCCGCCAGTTTTTTTATAAATATAGGTAAAAATCCGAGCGACCAAAAGTACCCGATCGTCAGAAATACTTGGTATTTCTCAAATATATTCTCTTGGTCACACTAAGCCTCGCCTCGGCCCTATATAAGACGGGCCACAGCAGTGGGGAAGCCATTCGGCTTTTGACCGGCGATCGGTCAAGTACTCCGAAGGAGGACTAACCAAGGAGTCATCCCCTGGATTGGATCGCCGGATCAATGCGTCCATGCCTCGGGCACCACCGCGGCAGCCGGCGCCAACGCGGGAACCGGGCGCCTCCACCGGAGCCGGGTGCCTCCACCGGAGCCGGGTGCCTCCACCGGAGCCAGGCGCCTCCACCTGAGCCGGGCGCCACCGCGGGAACCGAGCGCTTTCATCGGAGCCGGGTGCTTCCACCGGAGCCGGGCACCTCCGCCGGAGCCGGACGCCACCGCGGGAACCGGGCGCCACCACCGGAGCCGGGCGCTTCCACCAATTTCTTATAAATTAACGATAAAAAATAGATTAAAACTTTTTTATATGTTATGGGTAAGTATTTTAGCAAAACTGAGTATGCAATTTTGTTAAGCTTAGAAAAACCTATTCAGAACAGCTTTCCGAATTGGATTTCATGCATTTTTGGCCGAGCTATGAGATTTTCCGCCGATTGTTGTTCCGCCAGTTTTTTT
>NW_027222541.1:0-23000 GCF_030179895.1 Drosophila kikkawai
CGCGGGAACCGGACGCCACCACCGGAGCCGGGCGCTTCCACCAATTTCTTATAAATTAACGATAAAAAATAGATTAAAACTTTTTTATAAATTATGGGTAAGTATTTTAGCAAAACTGAAAATGCAATTTTGTTAAGCTTAGAAAAACCTATTCAGAACAGCTTTCCGAATTGGATTTCATGCATTTTTGGCCGAGCTATGAGATTTTCCGCCGATTGTTGTTCCGTTTTTTTTATAAATATAGGTAAAAATCCGAGCGACCAAAAGTACCAGATCGTCAGAAATATATATCGGCAAAAAATTCCAGAAATTAGTTGGCTATGAAAATATCGATACTTGGTATTTCTCAAATATATTCTCTTGGTCACACTAAGCCTCGCCTCAGCCCTATATAAGACGGGCCACAGCAGTGGGGAAGCCATTCGGCTTTTGACCGGCGATCGGTCAAGTACTCCGAAGGAGGACTAACCAAGGAGTCATCCCCTGGATTGGATCGCCGGATCAATGCGTCCAAGCCTCGGGCACCACCGCGGCAGCCGGCGCCAACGCGGGAACCGTGCGCCTCCACCGGAGCCGGGCGCTTCCACCGGAGCCGGGCGCCTCCACCGGAGCCGGGCGCCACCGCGGGAACCGGGCGCCTCCACCGGAGCCGGGTGCCCCCACCGGAACCCGGCGCCACCGCAGGAACCGAGCGCTTTCACCGGAGCCGGGCGCTTCCACCGGAGCCGGGCACCTCCGCCGGAGCCGAGCACCTCCGCCGGAGCCGGACGCCACCGCGGGAACCGGACGCCACCACCGGAGCCGGGCGCTTCCACCAATTTCTTATAAATTAACGATAAAAAATAGATTAAAACTTTTTTATAAATTATGGGTAAGTATTTTAGCAAAACTGAGTATGCAATTTTGTTAAGCTTAGAAAAACCTATTCAGAACAGGTTTCCGAATTGGATTTCATGCATTTTTGGCCGAGCTATGAGATTTTCCGCAGATTGTTGTTCCGCCATTTTTTTATAAATATAGGTAAAAATATATATCGGCAAAAAATTCCAGAAATTAGTTGGCTATGAAAATATCGATACTTGGTATTTCTCAAATATATTCTCTTGGCCACACTAAGCCTCGCCTCGGCCCTATATAAGACGGGCCACAGCAGTGGGGAAGCCATTCGGCTTTTGACCGGCGATCGGTCAAGTACTCCGAAGGAGGACTAACCAAGGAGTCATCCCCTGGATTGGATCGCCGGATCAATGCGTCCATGCCTCGGGCACTACCGCGGCAGCCGGCGCCAACGCGGGAACCGGGCGCCTCCACCTGAGCCGGGCGCCAACGCGGGAACCGGGCGCCTCCACCTGAGCCGGGCGCCACCGCGGGAACCGAGCGCTTTCACCGGAGCCGGGCGCTTCCACCGGAGCCGGGCACCTCCGCCGGAGCCGGACGCCACCGCGGGAACCGGACGCCACCACCGGAGCCGGGCGCTTCCACCAATTTCTTATAAATTAACGATAAAAAAAGGATTAAAACTTTTTTATAAATTATGAGTAAGTATTTTAGCAAAACTGAGTATGCAATTTTGTTAAGCTTAGAAAAACCTATTCAGAACATCTTTCCGAATTGGATTTCATGCATTTTTGGCCGAGCTATGAGATTTTCCGCCGATTGTTGTTCCGCCAGTTTTTTTATAAATATAGGTAAAAATCCGAGCGACCAAAAGTACCAGATCGTCAGAAATATATATCGGCAAAAAATTCCAGAAATTAGTTGGCTATGAAAATATCGATACTTGGTATTTCTCAAATATATTCTCTTGGCCACACTAAGCCTCGCCTCGGCCCTATATAAGACGGGCCACAGCAGTGGGGAAGCCATTCGGCTTTTGACCGGCGATCGGTCAAGTACTCCGAAGGAGGACTAACCAAGAAGTCATCCCCTGGATTGGATCGCCGGATCAATGCGTCCATGCCTCGGGCACTACCGCGGCAGCCGGCGCCAACGCGGGAACCGGGCGCCTCCACCTGAGCCGGGCGCCAACGCGGGAACCGGGCGCCTCCACCTGAGCCGGGCGCCACCGCGGGAACCGAGCGCTTTCACCGGAGCCGGGCACCTCCGCCGGAGCCGGACGCCACCGCGGGAACCGGACTCCACCACCGGAGCAGGGCGCTTCCACCAATTTCTTATAAATTAACGATACAAAATAGATTAAAACTTTTTTATAAATTATGGGTAAGTATTTTAGCAAAACTGAGTATGCAATTTTGTTAAGCTTAGAAAAACCTATTCAGAACAGCTTTCCGAATTGGATTTCATGCATTTTTGGCCGAGCTATGAGATTTTCCGCCGATTGTTGTTCCGCCATTTTTTTATAAAAATAGGTAAAAATATATATCGGCAAAAAATTCCAGAAATTAGTTGGCTATGAAAATATCGATACTTGGTATTTCTCAAATATATTCTCTTGGCCACACTAAGCCTCGCCTCGGCCCTATATAAGACGGGCCACAGCAGTGGGGAAGCCATTCGGCTTTTGACCGGCGATCGGTCAAGTACTCCGAAGGAGGACTAACCAAGGAGTCATCCCCTGGATTGGATCGCCGGATCAATGCGTCCATGCCTCGGGCACTACCGCGGCAGCCGGCGCCAACGCGGGAACCGGGCGCCTCCACCTGAGCCGGGCGCCAACGCGGGAACCGGGCGTCTCCACCTGAGCCGGGCGCCACCGCGGGAACCGAGCGCTTTCACCGGAGCCGGGCACCTCCGCCGGAGCCGGACGCCACCGCGGGAACCGGACTCCACCACCGGAGCAGGGCGCTTCCACCAATTTCTTATAAATTAACGATACAAAATAGATTAAATCTTTTTTATAAATTATGGGTAAGTATTTTAGCAAAACTGAGTATGCAATTTTGTTAAGCTTAGAAAAACCTATTCAGAACAGCTTTCCGAATTGGATTTCATGCATTTTTGGCCGAGCTATGAGATTTTCCGCTGATTGTTGTTCCGCCAGTTTTTTTTATAAATATAGGTAAAAATCCGAGCGACCAAAAGTACCAGATCGTCAGAAATATATATCGGCAAAAAATTCCAGAAATTAGTTGGCTATGAAAATATCGATACTTGGTATTTCTCAAATATATTCTCTTGGTCACACTAAGCCTCGCCTCGGCCCTATATAAGACGGGCCACAGCAGTGGGGAAGCCATTCGGCTTTTGACCGGCGATCGGTCAAGTACTCCGAAGGAAGACTAACCAAGGAGTCATCCCCTGGATTGGATCGCCGGATCAATGCGTCCATGCCTCGGGCACCACCGCGGCAGCCGAGCGCTTCCACCGGAGCCGCGAACCTCCGACGAAGCCGGATGCCACCGCGGGAACCGGGCGCCTCCACCGGAGCCGGGCGCCACCGCGGGAACCGGGCGCCTCCGCCGGAGCCGGGTGCCTCCGCCGGAGCCGGGTGCCTCCACCGGAGCCGGGCGCCACCGCAGGAACCGAGCGCTTTCACCGGAGCCGGGCACTTCCACCGGAGCCGGGCACCTCCGCCGGAGCCGGACGCCACCGCGGGAACCGGACGCCACCACCGGAGCCGGGCGCTTCCACCAATTTCTTATAAATTAACGATAAAAAAAGGATTAAAACTTTTTTATAAATTATGAGTAAGTATTTTAGCAAAACTGAGTATGCAATTTTGTTAAGCTTAGAAAAACCTATTCAGAACATCTTTCCGAATTGGATTTCATGCATTTTTGGCCGAGCTATGAGATTTTCCGCCGATTGTTGTTCCGCCAGTTTTTTTATAAATATAGGTAAAAATCCGAGCGACCAAAAGTACCAGATCGTCAGAAATATATATCGGCAAAAAATTCCAGAAATTAGTTGGCTATGAAAATATCGATACTTGGTATTTCTCAAATATATTCTCTTGGTCACACTAAGCCTCGCCTCGGCCCTATATAAGACGGGCCACAGCAGTGGGGAAGCCATTCGGCTTTTGACCGGCGATCGGTCAAGTACTCCGAAGGAGGACTAACCAAGGAGTCATCCCTTGGATTGGATCGCCGGATCAATGCGTCCATGCCTCGGGCACCACCGCGGCAGCCGGCGCCAACGCGGGAACCGGGCGCCTCCACCGGAGCCGGGCGCTTCCACCGGAGCCGGGCGCCTCCACCGAAGCCGGGTGCCTCCACCGGAGCCGGGCGCCACCGCGGGAGCCGAGCGCTTCCACCGGAGCCGCGAACCTCCGACGAAGCCGGATGCCACCGCGGGAACCGGGCGCCTCCACCGGAGCCGGGCGCCACCGCAGGAACCGAGCGCCTCCACCGGAGCCGGGCGCTTCCACCGGAGCCGGGCGCCTCCACCGGAGCCGGGCACCTCCGCCGGAGCCGGACGCCACCGCGGGAACCGGACGCCACCACCGGAGCCGGGCGCTTCCACCAATTTCTTATAAATTAACGATAAAAAAACGATTAAAACTTTTTTATAAATTATGGGTATGTATTTTAGCAAAACTGAGTATGCAATTTTGTTAAGCTTAGAAAAACCTATTCAGAACAGCTTTCCGAATTGGATTTCATGCATTTTTGGCCGAGCTATGAGATTTTCCGCCGATTGTTGTTCCGCCATTTTTTTAATAAAAATAGGTAAAAATATATATCGGCAAAAAATTCCAGAAATTAGTTGGCTATGAAAATATCGATACTTGGTATTTCTCAAATATATTCTCTTGGTCACACTAAGCCTCGCCTCGGCCCTATATAAGACGGGCCACAGCAGTGGGGAAGCCATTCGGCTTTTGACCGGCGATCGGTCAAGTACTCCGAAGGAGGACTAACCAAGGAGTCATCCCCTGGATTGGATCGCCGGATCAATGCGTCCAAGCCTCGGGCACCACCGCGGCAGCCGGCGCCACCGCGGCAGCCGGCGCCAACGCGGGAACCGTGCGCTTCCACCGGAGCCGGGCGCCACCGCGGGAACCGGGCGCCTCCACCGGAGCCGGGTGCCTCCACCGGAGCCGGGCGCCACCGCAGGAACCGAGCGCTTTCACCGGAGCCGGGCGCTTCCACCGGAGCCGGGCACCTCCGCCGGAGCCGGGCACCTCCGCCGGAGCCGGACGCCACCGCGGGAACCGGACGCCACCACCGGAGCCGGGCGCTTCCACCAATTTCTTATAAATTAACGATAAAAAATAGATTAAAACTTTTTTATAAATTATGGGTAAGTATTTTAGCTAAACTGAGTATGCAATTTTGTTAAGCTTAGAAAAACCTATTCAGAACAGCTTTCCGAATTGGATTTCATGCATTTTTGGCCGAGCTATGAGATTTTCCGCCGATTGTTGTTCCGCCATTTTTTTATAAAAATAGGTAAAAATATATATCGGCAAAAAATTCCAGAAATTAGTTGGCTATGAAAATATCGATACTTGGTATTTCTCAAATATATTCTCTTGGCCACACTAAGCCTCGCCTCGGCCCTATATAAGACGGGCCACAGCAGTGGGGAAGCCATTCGGCTTTTGACCGGCGATCGGTCAAGTACTCCGAAGGAGGACTAACCAAGGAGTCATCCCCTGGATTGGATCGCCGGATCAATGCGTCCATGCCTCGGGCACTACCGCGGCAGCCGGCGCCAACGCGGGAACCGGGCGCCTCCACCTGAGCCGGGCGCCAACGCGGGAACCGGGCGCCTCCACCTGAGCCGGGCGCCACCGCGGGAACCGAGCGCTTTCACCGGAGCCGGGCACCTCCGCCGGAGCCGGACGCCACCGCGGGAACCGGACTCCACCACCGGAGCAGGGCGCTTCCACCAATTTCTTATAAATTAACGATACAAAATAGATTAAAACTTTTTTATAAATTATGGGTAAGTATTTTAGCAAAACTGAGTATGCAATTTTGTTAAGCTTAGAAAAACCTATTCAGAACAGCTTTCCGAATTGGATTTCATGCATTTTTGGCCGAGCTATGAGATTTTCCGCCGATTGTTGTTCCGCCATTTTTTTTATAAAAATAGGTAAAAATATATATCGGCAAAAAATTCCAGAAATTAGTTGGCTATGAAAATATCGATACTTGGTATTTCTCAAATATATTCTCTTGGCCACACTAAGCCTCGTCTCGGCCCTATATAAGACGGGCCACAGCAGTGGGGAAGCCATTCGGCTTTTGACCGGCGATCGGTCAAGTACTCCGAAGGAGGACTAACCAAGGAGTCATCCCCTGGATTGGATCGCCGGATCAATGCGTCCATGCCTCGGGCACTACCGCGGCAGCCGGCGCCAACGCGGGAACCGGGCGCCTCCACCTGAGCCGGGCGCCACCGCGGGAACCGAGCGCTTTCACCGGAGCCGGGCACCTCCGCCGGAGCCGGACGCCACCGCGGGAACCGGACTCCACCACCGGAGCAGGGCGCTTCCACCAATTTCTTATAAATTAACGACACAAAATAGATTAAAACTTTTTTATAAATTATGGGTAAGTATTTTAGCAAAACTGAGTATGCAATTTTGTTAAGCTTAGAAAAACCTATTCAGAACAGCTTTCCGAATTGGATTTCATGCATTTTTGGCCGAGCTATGAGATTTTCCGCCGATTGTTGTTCCGCCAGTTTTTTTATAAATATAGGTAAAAATCCGAGCGACCAAAAGTACCAGATCGTCAGAAATATATATCGGCAAAAAATTCCAGAAATTAGTTGGCTATGAAAATATCGATACTTGGTATTTCTCAAATATATTCTCTTGGTCACACTAAGCCTCGCCTCGGCCCTAAATAAGACGTTCCACAGCAGTGGGGAAGCCATTCGGCTTTTGACCGGCGATCGGTCAAGTACTCCGAAGGAGGACTAACCAAGGAGTCATCCCCTGGATTGGATCGCCGGATCAATGCGTCCAAGCCTCGGGCACCACCGCGGCAGCCGGCGCCACCGCGGCAGCCGGCGCCAACGCGGGAACCGTGCGCTTCCACCGGAGCCGGGCGCCACCGCGGGAGCCGGGCGCCTTCACCGGAGCCGGGTGCCTCCACCGGAGCCGGGCGCCTCCGCAGGAACCGAGCGCTTTCACCGGAGCCGGGCGCTTCCACCGGAGCCGGGCACCTCCGCCGGAGCCGGGCACCTCCGCCTGAGCCGGACGCCACCGCGGGAACCGGACGCCACCACCGGAGCCGGGCGCTTCCACCAATTTCTTATAAATTAACGATAAAAAATAGATTAAAACTTTTTTATAAATTATGGGTAAGTATTTTAGCTAAACTGAGTATGCAATTTTGTTAAGCTTAGAAAAACCTATTCAGAACAGCTTTCCGAATTGGATTTCATGCATTTTTGGCCGAGCTATGAGATTTTCCGCCGATTGTTGTTCCGCCATTTTTTTATAAAAATAGGTAAAAATATATATCGGCAAAAAATTCCAGAAATTAGTTGGCTATGAAAATATCGATACTTGGTATTTCTCAAATATATTCTCTTGGCCACACTAAGCCTCGCCTCGGCCCTATATAAGACGGGCCACAGCAGTGGGGAAGCCATTCGGCTTTTGACCGGCGATCGGTCAAGTACTCCGAAGGAGGACTAACCAAGGAGTCATCCCCTGGATTGGATCGCCGGATCAATGCGTCCATGCCTCGGGCACTACCGCGGCAGCCGGCGCCAACGCGGGAACCGGGCGCCTCCACCTGAGCCGGGCGCCAACGCGGGAACCGGGCGCCTCCACCTGAGCCGGGCGCCACCGCGGGAACCGAGCGCTTTCACCGGAGCCGGGCACCTCCGCCGGAGCCGGACGCCACCGCGGGAACCGGACTCCACCACCGGAGCAGGGCGCTTCCACCAATTTCTTATAAATTAACGATACAAAATAGATTAAAACTTTTTTATAAATTATGGGTAAGTATTTTAGCAAAACTGAGTATGCAATTTTGTTAAGCTTAGAAAAACCTATTCAGAACAGCTTTCCGAATTGGATTTCATGCATTTTTGGCCGAGCTATGAGATTTTCCGCCGATTGTTGTTCCGCCATTTTTTTTATAAAAATAGGTAAAAATATATATCGGCAAAAAATTCCAGAAATTAGTTGGCTATGAAAATATCGATACTTGGTATTTCTCAAATATATTCTCTTGGCCACACTAAGCCTCGTCTCGGCCCTATATAAGACGGGCCACAGCAGTGGGGAAGCCATTCGGCTTTTGACCGGCGATCGGTCAAGTACTCCGAAGGAGGACTAACCAAGGAGTCATCCCCTGGATTGGATCGCCGGATCAATGCGTCCATGCCTCGGGCACTACCGCGGCAGCCGGCGCCAACGCGGGAACCGGGCGCCTCCACCTGAGCCGGGCGCCACCGCGGGAACCGAGCGCTTTCACCGGAGCCGGGCACCTCCGCCGGAGCCGGACGCCACCGCGGGAACCGGACTCCACCACCGGAGCAGGGCGCTTCCACCAATTTCTTATAAATTAACGACACAAAATAGATTAAAACTTTTTTATAAATTATGGGTAAGTATTTTAGCAAAACTGAGTATGCAATTTTGTTAAGCTTAGAAAAACCTATTCAGAACAGCTTTCCGAATTGGATTTCATGCATTTTTGGCCGAGCTATGAGATTTTCCGCCGATTGTTGTTCCGCCAGTTTTTTTTATAAATATAGGTAAAAATCCGAGCGACCAAAAGTACCAGATCGTCAGAAATATATATCGGCAAAAAATTCCAGAAATTAGTTGGCTATGAAAATATCGATACTTGGTATTTCTCAAATATATTCTCTTGGTCACACTAAGCCTCGCCTCGGCCCTAAATAAGACGTTCCACAGCAGTGGGGAAGCCATTCGGCTTTTGACCGGCGATCGGTCAAGTACTCCGAAGGAGGACTAACCAAGGAGTCATCCCCTGGATTGGATCGCCGGATCAATGCGTCCAAGCCTCGGGCACCACCGCGGCAGCCGGCGCCCCCGCGGCAGCCGGCGCCAACGCGGGAACCGTGCGCTTCCACCGGAGCCGGGCGCCACCGCGGGAACCGGGCGCCTCCACCGGAGCCGGGTGCCTCCACCGGAGCCGGCCGCCTCCGCGGGAACCGCGCGCCTGCACCGGAGCCGGGCGCTTCCACCGGAGCCGGGCACCTCCCCCGTAGCCGGGCACCCCCCCCGGAGCCGGGCACCTCCGCCGGAGCCGGACGCCACCGCGGGAACCGGACGCCACCACCGGAGCCGGGCGCTTCCACCAATTTCTTATAAATTAACGATAAAAAATAGATTAAAACTTTTTTATAAATTATGGGTAAGTATTTTAGCTAAACTGAGTATGCAATTTTGTTAAGCTTAGAAAAACCTATTCAGAACAGCTTTCCGAATTGGATTTCATGCATTTTTGGCCGAGCTATGAGATTTTCCGCCGATTGTTGTTCCGCCATTTTTTTATAAAAATAGGTAAAAATATATATCGGCAAAAAATTCCAGAAATTAGTTGGCTATGAAAATATCGATACTTGGTATTTCTCAAATATATTCTCTTGGCCACACTAAGCCTCGCCTCGGCCCTATATAAGACGGGCCACAGCAGTGGGGAAGCCATTCGGCTTTTGACCGGCGATCGGTCAAGTACTCCGAAGGAGGACTAACCAAGGAGTCATCCCCTGGATTGGATCGCCGGATCAATGCGTCCATGCCTCGGGCACCACCGCGGCAGCCGAGCGCTTCCACCGGAGCCGCGAACCTCCGACGAAGCCGGATGCCACCGCGGGAACCGGGCGCCTCCACCGGAGCCGGGCGCCACCGCGGGAATCGGGCGCCTCCACCGGAGCCGGGTGCCTCCCCCGGAGCCGGGTGCCTCCCCCGGAGCCGGGCGCCACCGCAGGAACCGAGCGCTTTCACCGGAGCCGGGCACTTCCGCCGGAGCCGGGCACCTCCGGGGGAGCCGGACGCCACCGCGGGAACCGGACTCCACCACCGGAGCCGGGCGCTTCCACCAATTTCTTATAAATTAACGATAAAAAAAGGATTAAAACTTTTTTATAAATTATGAGTAAGTATTTTAGCAAAACTGAGTATGCAATTTTGTTAAGCTTAGAAAAACCTATTCAGAACATCTTTCCGAATTGGATTTCATGCATTTTTGGCCGAGCTATGAGATTTTCCGCCGATTGTTGTTCCGCCAGTTTTTTTATAAATATAGGTAAAAATCCGAGCGACCAAAAGTACCAGATCGTCAGAAATATATATCGGCAAAAAATTCCAGAAATTAGTTGGCTATGAAAATATCGATACTTGGTATTTCTCAAATATATTCTCTTGGTCACACTAAGCCTCGCCTCGGCCCTATATAAGACGGGCCACAGCAGTGGGGAAGCCATTCGGCTTTTGACCGGCGATCGGTCAAGTACTCCGAAGGAGGACTAACCAAGGAGTCATCCCTTGGATTGGATCGCCGGATCAATGCGTCCATGCCTCGGGCACCACCGCGGCAGCCGGCGCCAACGCGGGAACCGGGCGCCTCCACCGGAGCCGGGCGCTTCCACCGGAGCCGGGCGCCTCCACCGAAGCCGGGTGCCTCCACCGGAGCCGGGCGCCACCGCGGGAGCCGAGCGCTTCCACCGGAGCCGCGAGCCTCCGCCGAAGCCGGATGCCACCGCGGGAACCGGGCGCCACCGCAGGAACCGCGCGCCTCCACCGGAGCCGGGCGCTTCCACCGGAGCCGGGCGCCTCCACCGGAGCCGGGCACCTCCGCCGGAGCCGGACGCCACCGCGGGAACCGGACGCCACCACCGGAGCCGGGCGCTTCCACCAATTTCTTATAAATTAACGATAAAAAAACGATTAAAACTTTTTTATAAATTATGGGTATGTATTTTAGCAAAACTGAGTATGCAATTTTGTTAAGCTTAGAAAAACCTATTCAGAACAGCTTTCCGAATTGGATTTCATGCATTTTTGGCCGAGCTATGAGATTTTCCGCCGATTGTTGTTCCGCCATTTTTTTAATAAAAATAGGTAAAAATATATATCGGCAAAAAATTCCAGAAATTAGTTGGCTATGAAAATATCGATACTTGGTATTTCTCAAATATATTCTCTTGGTCACACTAAGCCTCGCCTCGGCCCTATATAAGACGGGCCACAGCAGTGGGGAAGCCATTCGGCTTTTGACCGGCGATCGGTCAAGTACTCCGAAGGAGGACTAACCAAGGAGTCATCCCCTGGATTGGATCGCCGGATCAATGCGTCCAAGCCTCGGGCACCACCGCGGCAGCCGGCGCCAACGCGGGAACCGTGCGCCTCCACCGGAGCCGGGCGCCTCCACCGGAGCCGGGCGCCACCGCGGGAACCGGGCGCCTCCACCGGAGCCGGGCGCTACCGCAGGAACCGAGTGCTTTCACCGGAGCCGGGCGCTTCCACCGGAGCCGGGCACCTCCGCCGGAGCCGGGCACCTCCGCCGGAGCCGGGCACCTCCGGCGCTTCCACCAATTTCTTATAAATTAACGATAAAAAATAGATTAAAACTTTTTTATAAATTATGGGTAAGTATTTTAGCAAAACTGAGTATGCAATTTTGTTAAGCTTAGAAAAACCTATTCAGAACAGCTTTCCGAATTGGATTTCATGCATTTTTGGCCGAGCTATGAGATTTTCCGCCGATTGTTGTTCCGCCATTTTTTTATAAAAATAGGTAAAAATATATATCGGCAAAAAATTCCAGAAATTAGTTGGCTATGAAAATATCGATACTTGGTATTTCTCAAATATATTCTCTTGGCCACACTAAGCCTCGCCTCGGCCCTATATAAGACGGGCCACAGCAGTGGGGAAGCCATTCGGCTTTTGACCGGCGATCGGTCAAGTACTCCGAAGGAGGACTAACCAAGGAGTCATCCCCTGGATTGGATCGCCGGATCAATGCGTCCATGCCTCGGGCACTACCGCGGCAGCCGGCGCCAACGCGGGAACCGGGCGCCTCCACCTGAGCCGGGCGCCAACGCGGGAACCGGGCGTCTCCACCGGAGCCGGGCGCCACCGCGGGAACCGAGCGCTTTCACCGGAGCCGGGCACCTCCGCCGGAGCCGGACGCCACCGCGGGAACCGGACTCCACCACCGGAGCAGGGCGCTTCCACCAATTTCTTATAAATTAACGATACAAAATAGATTAAATCTTTTTTATAAATTATGGGTAAGTATTTTAGCAAAACTGAGTATGCAATTTTGTTAAGCTTAGAAAAACCTATTCATAACAGCTTTCCGAATTGGATTTCATGCATTTTTGGCCGAGCTATGAGATTTTCCGCCGATTGTTGTTCCGCCAGTTTTTTTATAAATATAGGTAAAAATCCGAGCGACCAAAAGTACCAGATCGTCAGAAATATATATCGGCAAAAAATTCCAGAAATTAGTTGGCTATGAAAATATCGATACTTGGTATTTCTCAAATATATTCTCTTGGTCACACTAAGCCTCGCCTCGGCCCTATATAAGACGGGCCACAGCAGTGGGGAAGCCATTCGGCTTTTGACCGGCGATCGGTCAAGT
The DNA here is from genome assembly GCF_030179895.1 of Drosophila kikkawai. Classification (NCBI taxonomy): domain Eukaryota; kingdom Metazoa; phylum Arthropoda; class Insecta; order Diptera; family Drosophilidae; genus Drosophila; species Drosophila kikkawai. The sequence continues at coordinate 12,498 of NW_027222541.1, forward strand.
ACTCCGAAGGAAGACTAACCAAGGAGTCATCCCCTGGATTGGATCGCCGGATCAATGCGTCCATGCCTCGGGCACCACCGCGGCAGCCGAGCGCTTCCACCGGAGCCGCGAGCCTCCGACGAAGCCGGATGCCACCGCGTGAACCCGGCGCCTCCACCGGAGCCGGGCGCCCCCGCGGGAACCGGGCGCCTCCACCGGAGCCGGGTGCCTCCACCGGAGCCGGGTGCCTCCACCGGAGCCGGGTGCCTCCACCGGAGCCGGGCGCCACCGCAGGAACCGAGCGCTTTCACCGGAGCCGGGCACTTCCACCGGAGCCGGGCACCTCCGCCGGAGCCGGACGCCACCGCGGGAACCGGACGCCACCACCGGAGCCGGGCGCTTCCACCAATTTCTTATAAATTAACGATAAAAAAAGGATTAAAACTTTTTTATAAATTATGAGTAAGTATTTTAGCAAAACTGAGTATGCAATTTTGTTAAGCTTAGAAAAACCTATTCAGAACATCTTTCCGAATTGGATTTCATGCATTTTTGGCCGAGCTATGAGATTTTCCGCCGATTGTTGTTCCGCCAGTTTTTTTATAAATATAGGTAAAAATCCGAGCGACCAAAAGTACCAGATCGTCAGAAATATATATCGGCAAAAAATTCCAGAAATTAGTTGGCTATGAAAATATCGATACTTGGTATTTCTCAAATATATTCTCTTGGTCACACTAAGCCTCGCCTCGGCCCTATATAAGACGGGCCACAGCAGTGGGGAAGCCATTCGGCTTTTGACCGGCGATCGGTCAAGTACTCCGAAGGAGGACTAACCAAGGAGTCATCCCTTGGATTGGATCGCCGGATCAATGCGTCCATGCCTCGGGCACCACCGCGGCAGCCGGCGCCAACGCGGGAACCGGGCGCCTCCACCGGAGCCGGGCGCTTCCACCGTAGCCGGGCGCCTCCACCGAAGCCGGGTGCCTCCGCCGGAGCCGGGCGCCACCGCGGGAGCCGAGCGCTTCCACCGGAGCCGCGAACCTCCGACGAAGCCGGATGCCCCCGCGGGAACCGGGCGCCTCCACCGGAGCCGGGCGCCACCGCAGGACCCGAGCGCCTCCGCCGGCGCCGGGCGCTTCCCCCGGAGCCGGGCGCCTCCACCGGAGCCGGGCACCCCCGCCGGGGCCGGACGCCACCGCGGGAACCGGACGCCACCACCGGAGCCGGGCGCTTCCACCAATTTCTTATAAATTAACGATAAAAAAACGATTAAAACTTTTTTATAAATTATGGGTATGTATTTTAGCAAAACTGAGTATGCAATTTTGTTAAGCTTAGAAAAACCTATTCAGAACAGCTTTCCGAATTGGATTTCATGCATTTTTGGCCGAGCTATGAGATTTTCCGCCGATTGTTGTTCCGCCATTTTTTTAATAAAAATAGGTAAAAATATATATCGGCAAAAAATTCCAGAAATTAGTTGGCTATGAAAATATCGATACTTGGTATTTCTCAAATATATTCTCTTGGTCACACTAAGCCTCGCCTCGGCCCTATATAAGACGGGCCACAGCAGTGGGGAAGCCATTCGGCTTTTGACCGGCGATCGGTCAAGTACTCCGAAGGAGGACTAACCAAGGAGTCATCCCCTGGATTGGATCGCCGGATCAATGCGTCCAAGCCTCGGGCACCACCGCGGCAGCCGGCGCCAACGCGGGAACCGTGCGCCTCCACCGGAGCCGGGCGTTCCACCGGAGCCGGGCGCCTCCACCGGAGTCGGGCGCCACCGCGGGAACCGGGCGCCTCCACCGGAGCCGGGCGCTACCGCAGGAACCGAGTGCTTTCACCGGAGCCGGGCGCTTCCACCGGAGCCGGGCACCTCCGCCGGAGCCGGGCACCTCCGGCGCTTCCACCAATTTCTTATAAATTAACGATAAAAAAACGATTAAAACTTTTTTATAAATTATGGGTATGTATTTTAGCAAAACTGAGTATGCAATTTTGTTAAGCTTAGAAAAACCTATTCAGAACAGCTTTCCGAATTGGATTTCATGCATTTTTGGCCGAGCTATGAGATTTTCCGCCGATTGTTGTTCCGCCATTTTTTTAATAAAAATAGGTAAAAATATATATCGGCAAAAAATTCCAGAAATTAGTTGGCTATGAAAATATCGATACTTGGTATTTCTCAAATATATTCTCTTGGTCACACTAAGCCTCGCCTCGGCCCTATATAAGACGGGCCACAGCAGTGGGGAAGCCATTCGGCTTTTGACCGGCGATCGGTCAGGTACTCCGAAGGAGGACTAACCAAGGAGTCATCCCCTGGATTGGATCGCCGGATCAATGCGTCCAAGCCTCGGGCACCACCGCGGCAGCCGGCGCCACCGCGGCAGCCGGCGCCAACGCGGGAACCGTGCGCTTCCACCGGAGCCGGGCGCCACCGCGGGAACCGGGCGCCTCCACCGGAGCCGGGTGCCTCCACCGGAGCCGGGCGCCACCGCAGGAACCGAGCGCTTTCACCGGAGCCGGGCGCTTCCACCGGAGCCGGGCACCTCCGCCGGAGCCGGGCACCTCCGCCGGAGCCGGGCACCTCCGCCGGAGCCGGACGCCACCGCGGGAACCGGACGCCACCACCGGAGCCGGGCGCTTCCACCAATTTCTTATAAATTAACGATAAAAAATAGATTAAAACTTTTTTATAAATTATGGGTAAGTATTTTAGCTAAACTGAGTATGCAATTTTGTTAAGCTTAGAAAAACCTATTCAGAACAGCTTTCCGAATTGGATTTCATGCATTTTTGGCCGAGCTATGAGATTTTCCGCCGATTGTTGTTCCGCCATTTTTTTATAAAAATAGGTAAAAATATATATCGGCAAAAAATTCCAGAAATTAGTTGGCTATGAAAATATCGATACTTGGTATTTCTCAAATATATTCTCTTGGCCACACTAAGCCTCGCCTCGGCCCTATATAAGACGGGCCACAGCAGTGGGGAAGCCATTCGGCTTTTGACCGGCGATCGGTCAAGTACTCCGAAGGAGGACTAACCAAGGAGTCATCCCCTGGATTGGATCGCCGGATCAATGCGTCCATGCCTCGGGCACTACCGCGGCAGCCGGCGCCAACGCGGGAACCGGGCGCCTCCACCTGAGCCGGGCGCCAACGCGGGAACCGGGCGCCTCCACCTGAGCCGGGCGCCACCGCGGGAACCGAGCGCTTTCACCGGAGCCGGGCACCTCCGCCGGAGCCGGACGCCACCGCGGGAACCGGACTCCACCACCGGAGCAGGGCGCTTCCACCAATTTCTTATAAATTAACGATACAAAATAGATTAAAACTTTTTTATAAATTATGGGTAAGTATTTTAGCAAAACTGAGTATGCAATTTTGTTAAGCTTAGAAAAACCTATTCAGAACAGCTTTCCGAATTGGATTTCATGCATTTTTGGCCGAGCTATGAGATTTTCCGCCGATTGTTGTTCCGCCATTTTTTTTATAAAAATAGGTAAAAATATATATCGGCAAAAAATTCCAGAAATTAGTTGGCTATGAAAATATCGATACTTGGTATTTCTCAAATATATTCTCTTGGCCACACTAAGCCTCGTCTCGGCCTTATATAAGACGGGCCACAGCAGTGGGGAAGCCATTCGGCTTTTGACCGGCGATCGGTCAAGTACTCCGAAGGAGGACTAACCAAGGAGTCATCCCCTGGATTGGATCGCCGGATCAATGCGTCCATGCCTCGGGCACTACCGCGGCAGCCGGCGCCAACGCGGGAACCGGGCGCCTCCACCTGAGCCGGGCGCCACCGCGGGAACCGAGCGCTTTCACCGGAGCCGGGCACCTCCGCCGGAGCCGGACGCCACCGCGGGAACCGGACTCCACCACCGGAGCAGGGCGCTTCCACCAATTTCTTATAAATTAACGACACAAAATAGATTAAAACTTTTTTATAAATTATGGGTAAGTATTTTAGCAAAACTGAGTATGCAATTTTGTTAAGCTTAGAAAAACCTATTCAGAACAGCTTTCCGAATTGGATTTCATGCATTTTTGGCCGAGCTATGAGATTTTCCGCCGATTGTTGTTCCGCCAGTTTTTTTATAAATATAGGTAAAAATCCGAGCGACCAAAAGTACCAGATCGTCAGAAATATATATCGGCAAAAAATTCCAGAAATTAGTTGGCTATGAAAATATCGATACTTGGTATTTCTCAAATATATTCTCTTGGTCACACTAAGCCTCGCCTCGGCCCTAAATAAGACGTTCCACAGCAGTGGGGAAGCCATTCGGCTTTTGACCGGCGATCGGTCAAGTACTCCGAAGGAGGACTAACCAAGGAGTCATCCCCTGGATTGGATCGCCGGATCAATGCGTCCAAGCCTCGGGCACCACCGCGGCAGCCGGCGCCACCGCGGCAGCCGGCGCCAACGCGGGAACCGTGCGCTTCCACCGGAGCCGGGCGCCACCGCGGGAACCGGGCGCCACCACCGGAGCCGGGTGCCTCCACCGGAGCCGGGCGCCACCGCGGGAACCGAGCGCTTTCACCGGAGCCGGGCGCTTCCACCGGAGCCGGGCACCTCCGCCGTAGCCGGGCACCTCCGCCGGAGCCGGACGCCACCGCGGGAACCGGACGCCACCACCGGAGCCGGGCGCTTCCACCAATTTCTTATAAATTAACGATAAAAAATAGATTAAAACTTTTTTATAAATTATGGGTAAGTATTTTAGCTAAACTGAGTATGCAATTTTGTTAAGCTTAGAAAAACCTATTCAGAACAGCTTTCCGAATTGGATTTCATGCATTTTTGGCCGAGCTATGAGATTTTCCGCCGATTGTTGTTCCGCCATTTTTTTATAAAAATAGGTAAAAATATATATCGGCAAAAAATTCCAGAAATTAGTTGGCTATGAAAATATCGATACTTGGTATTTCTCAAATATATTCTCTTGGCCACACTAAGCCTCGCCTCGGCCCTATATAAGACGGGCCACAGCAGTGGGGAAGCCATTCGGCTTTTGACCGGCGATCGGTCAAGTACTCCGAAGGAGGACTAACCAAGGAGTCATCCCCTGGATTGGATCGCCGGATCAATGCGTCCATGCCTCGGGCACTACCGCGGCAGCCGGCGCCAACGCGGGAACCGGGCGCCTCCACCTGAGCCGGGCGCCAACGCGGGAACCGGGCGCCTCCACCTGAGCCGGGCGCCACCGCGGGAACCGAGCGCTTTCACCGGAGCCGGGCACCTCCGCCGGAGCCGGACGCCACCGCGGGAACCGGACTCCACCACCGGAGCAGGGCGCTTCCACCAATTTCTTATAAATTAACGATACAAAATAGATTAAAACTTTTTTATAAATTATGGGTAAGTATTTTAGCAAAACTGAGTATGCAATTTTGTTAAGCTTAGAAAAACCTATTCAGAACAGCTTTCCGAATTGGATTTCATGCATTTTTGGCCGAGCTATGAGATTTTCCGCCGATTGTTGTTCCGCCATTTTTTTTATAAAAATAGGTAAAAATATATATCGGCAAAAAATTCCAGAAATTAGTTGGCTATGAAAATATCGATACTTGGTATTTCTCAAATATATTCTCTTGGCCACACTAAGCCTCGTCTCGGCCCTATATAAGACGGGCCACAGCAGTGGGGAAGCCATTCGGCTTTTGACCGGCGATCGGTCAAGTACTCCGAAGGAGGACTAACCAAGGAGTCATCCCCTGGATTGGATCGCCGGATCAATGCGTCCATGCCTCGGGCACTACCGCGGCAGCCGGCGCCAACGCGGGAACCGGGCGCCTCCACCTGAGCCGGGCGCCACCGCGGGAACCGAGCGCTTTCACCGGAGCCGGGCACCTCCGCCGGAGCCGGACGCCACCGCGGGAACCGGACTCCACCACCGGAGCAGGGCGCTTCCACCAATTTCTTATAAATTAACGACACAAAATAGATTAAAACTTTTTTATAAATTATGGGTAAGTATTTTAGCAAAACTGAGTATGCAATTTTGTTAAGCTTAGAAAAACCTATTCAGAACAGCTTTCCGAATTGGATTTCATGCATTTTTGGCCGAGCTATGAGATTTTCCGCCGATTGTTGTTCCGCCAGTTTTTTTATAAATATAGGTAAAAATCCGAGCGACCAAAAGTACCAGATCGTCAGAAATATATATCGGCAAAAAATTCCAGAAATTAGTTGGCTATGAAAATATCGATACTTGGTATTTCTCAAATATATTCTCTTGGTCACACTAAGCCTCGCCTCGGCCCTAAATAAGACGTTCCACAGCAGTGGGGAAGCCATTCGGCTTTTGACCGGCGATCGGTCAAGTACTCCGAAGGAGGACTAACCAAGGAGTCATCCCCTGGATTGGATCGCCGGATCAATGCGTCCAAGCCTCGGGCACCACCGCGGCAGCCGGCGCCACCGCGGCAGCCGGCGCCAACGCGGGAACCGTGCGCTTCCACCGGAGCCGGGCGCCACCGTGGGAACCGGGCGCCTCCACCGGAGCCGGGTGCCTCCACCGGAGCCGGGCGCCACCGCAGGAACCGAGCGCTTTCACCGGAGCCGGGCGCTTCCACCGGAGCCGGGCACCTCCGCCGGAGCCGGGCACCTCCGCCGGAGGCGGGCACCTCCGCCGGAGCCGGACGCCACCGCGGGAACCGGACGCCACCACCGGAGCCGGGCGCTTCCACCAATTTCTTATAAATTAACGATAAAAAATAGATTAAAACTTTTTTATAAATTATGGGTAAGTATTTTAGCTAAACTGAGTATGCAATTTTGTTAAGCTTAGAAAAACCTATTCAGAACAGCTTTCCGAATTGGATTTCATGCATTTTTGGCCGAGCTATGAGATTTTCCGCCGATTGTTGTTCCGCCATTTTTTTATAAAAATAGGTAAAAATATATATCGGCAAAAAATTCCAGAAATTAGTTGGCTATGAAAATATCGATACTTGGTATTTCTCAAATATATTCTCTTGGCCACACTAAGCCTCGCCTCGGCCCTATATAAGACGGGCCACAGCAGTGGGGAAGCCATTCGGCTTTTGACCGGCGATCGGTCAAGTACTCCGAAGGAGGACTAACCAAGGAGTCATCCCCTGGATTGGATCGCCGGATCAATGCGTCCATGCCTCGGGCACTACCGCGGCAGCCGGCGCCAACGCGGGAACCGGGCGCCTCCACCTGAGCCGGGCGCCAACGCGGGAACCGGGCGCCTCCACCTGAGCCGGGCGCCACCGCGGGAACCGAGCGCTTTCACCGGAGCCGGGCACCTCCGCCGGAGCCGGACGCCACCGCGGGAACCGGACTCCACCACCGGAGCAGGGCGCTTCCACCAATTTCTTATAAATTAACGATACAAAATAGATTAAAACTTTTTTATAAATTATGGGTAAGTATTTTAGCAAAACTGAGTATGCAATTTTGTTAAGCTTAGAAAAACCTATTCAGAACAGCTTTCCGAATTGGATTTCATGCATTTTTGGCCGAGCTATGAGATTTTCCGCCGATTGTTGTTCCGCCATTTTTTTTATAAAAATAGGTAAAAATATATATCGGCAAAAAATTCCAGAAATTAGTTGGCTATGAAAATATCGATACTTGGTATTTCTCAAATATATTCTCTTGGCCACACTAAGCCTCGTCTCGGCCCTATATAAGACGGGCCACAGCAGTGGGGAAGCCATTCGGCTTTTGACCGGCGATCGGTCAAGTACTCCGAAGGAGGACTAACCAAGGAGTCATCCCCTGGATTGGATCGCCGGATCAATGCGTCCATGCCTCGGGCACTACCGCGGCAGCCGGCGCCAACGCGGGAACCGGGCGCCTCCACCTGAGCCGGGCGCCACCGCGGGAACCGAGCGCTTTCACCGGAGCCGGGCACCTCCGCCGGAGCCGGACGCCACCGCGGGAACCGGACTCCACCACCGGAGCAGGGCGCTTCCACCAATTTCTTATAAATTAACGACACAAAATAGATTAAAACTTTTTTATAAATTATGGGTAAGTATTTTAGCAAAACTGAGTATGCAATTTTGTTAAGCTTAGAAAAACCTATTCAGAACAGCTTTCCGAATTGGATTTCATGCATTTTTGGCCGAGCTATGAGATTTTCCGCCGATTGTTGTTCCGCCAGTTTTTTTATAAATATAGGTAAAAATCCGAGCGACCAAAAGTACCAGATCGTCAGAAATATATATCGGCAAAAAATTCCAGAAATTAGTTGGCTATGAAAATATCGATACTTGGTATTTCTCAAATATATTCTCTTGGCCACACTAAGCCTCGTCTCGGCCCTATATAAGACGGGCCACAGCAGTGGGGAAGCCATTCGGCTTTTGACCGGCGATCGGTCAAGTACTCCGAAGGAGGACTAACCAAGGAGTCATCCCCTGGATTGGATCGCCGGATCAATGCGTCCAAGCCTCGGGCACCACCGCGGCAGCCGGCGCCACCGCGGCAGCCGGCGCCAACGCGGGAACCGTGCGCTTCCACCGGAGCCGGGCGCCACCGCGGGAACCGGGCGCCTCCACCGGAGCCGGGTGCCTCCACCGGAGCCGGTCGCCACCGCAGGAACCGAGCGCTTTCACCGGGGCCGGGCGCTTCCACCGGAGCCGGGCACCTCCGCCGGAGCCGGGCACCTCCGCCGGAGCCGGACGCCACCGCGGGAACCGGACGCCACCACCGGAGCCGGGCGCTTCCACCAATTTCTTATAAATTAACGATAAAAAATAGATTAAAACTTTTTTATAAATTATGGGTAAGTATTTTAGCTAAACTGAGTATGCAATTTTGTTAAGCTTAGAAAAACCTATTCAGAACAGCTTTCCGAATTGGATTTCATGCATTTTTGGCCGAGCTATGAGATTTTCCGCCGATTGTTGTTCCGCCATTTTTTTATAAAAATAGGTAAAAATATATATCGGCAAAAAATTCCAGAAATTAGTTGGCTATGAAAATATCGATACTTGGTATTTCTCAAATATATTCTCTTGGCCACACTAAGCCTCGCCTCGGCCCTATATAAGACGGGCCACAGCAGTGGGGAAGCCATTCGGCTTTTGACCGGCGATCGGTCAAGTACTCCGAAGGAGGACTAACCAAGGAGTCATCCCCTGGATTGGATCGCCGGATCAATGCGTCCATGCCTCGGGCACTACCGCGGCAGCCGGCGCCAACGCGGGAACCGGGCGCCTCCACCTGAGCCGGGCGCCAACGCGGGAACCGGGCGCCTCCACCTGAGCCGGGCGCCACCGCGGGAACCGAGCGCTTTCACCGGAGCCGGGCACCTCCGCCGGAGCCGGACGCCACCGCGGGAACCGGACTCCACCACCGGAGCAGGGCGCTTCCACCAATTTCTTATAAATTAACGATACAAAATAGATTAAAACTTTTTTATAAATTATGGGTAAGTATTTTAGCAAAACTGAGTATGCAATTTTGTTAAGCTTAGAAAAACCTATTCAGAACAGCTTTCCGAATTGGATTTCATGCATTTTTGGCCGAGCTATGAGATTTTCCGCCGATTGTTGTTCCGCCATTTTTTTTATAAAAATAGGTAAAAATATATATCGGCAAAAAATTCCAGAAATTAGTTGGCTATGAAAATATCGATACTTGGTATTTCTCAAATATATTCTCTTGGCCACACTAAGCCTCGTCTCGGCCCTATATAAGACGGGCCACAGCAGTGGGGAAGCCATTCGGCTTTTGACCGGCGATCGGTCAAGTACTCCGAAGGAGGACTAACCAAGGAGTCATCCCCTGGATTGGATCGCCGGATCAATGCGTCCATGCCTCGGGCACTACCGCGGCAGCCGGCGCCAACGCGGGAACCGGGCGCCTCCACCTGAGCCGGGCGCCACCGCGGGAACCGAGCGCTTTCACCGGAGCCGGGCACCTCCGCCGGAGCCGGACGCCACCGCGGGAACCGGACTCCACCACCGGAGCAGGGCGCTTCCACCAATTTCTTATAAATTAACGACACAAAATAGATTAAAACTTTTTTATAAATTATGGGTAAGTATTTTAGCAAAACTGAGTATGCAATTTTGTTAAGCTAAGAAAAACCTATTCAGAACAGCTTTCCGATACCGCTTTCCGATTCCGCCGATTGTTGTTCCGCCATTTTTTTTATAAATATAGGTAAAAATACGAGCGACCAAAAATACCAGATCGTCAGAAATATATATCGGCAATAAATTCCAGAAATTACTTGGCTATGAAAATATCGATACTTGGTATTTCTCAAATATATTCTCTTGGTCACACTAAGCCTCGCCTCGCCCATCAATGCGTCCATGCCTTGGGCACCACCGCGGCAGCCGGCGCCAGCGCGGGAACCGGGCGCCTCCACCGGAGCCGGGCGCCTCCACTGGAGCCGGGCGCCTCCACCGGAGCCGGGCGCCTCCACCGGAGCCGCGTGCCTCCACCGGAGCCGGGCGCCTCCACCTGAGCCGGGCGCCACCGTCGGAACTGAGCGCTTTCACCGCGACCGGGCGC
>NW_027222542.1:0-13211 GCF_030179895.1 Drosophila kikkawai
AAATTAGTTGGATATAAAATATCGATACTTGGTATTTTACAAATATATTCTTTTGGTCACACTTAGCATCGCCCTATATAAGACGAGCAGCTGCAGTGGCGAAGCCAGTTGGCTGTTGACCGGCGAGCGGTCAAGTACTCCGGGGAGGAGTAGCTGGAATCCTCCCCGGATGGAACGACTGACGGTCAAGTACTCCGGGGAGGAGTAGCTGGATTCCTCCCCGGATGGAACGACTGGCGGTCTTAGTACTCCGGGGAGGAGTAGCTGGAATCCTCCCCGGATGGAACGACTGGTCGTCGCATCTGCGTCCCGGGCTTCTTCGGGCTCTCGCCGCCACCGCCGGCACTGGACGCCATCCATGGATCTCAGGCGCCTCCACCGCCACTGGACGCCACCATGGACTCCCGGCGCCTTTACCGGCATTGGACGCCACCATGGACTCTACGGCGCTCCGGACTCCAGGCGCCTCCACCGGCACTCGACGCCACGCCGGGCTCTAGGCGTTTCCTCTGCCACTGGACGCCACCCCAGGATCTAGGCGCTTCCACCTGGACTGGAGGCCACAGGGTGAGCTGTGCGGTCGTATGGGAGTCAGGCGCCTCCGCGGGAACCGGGAAGTTCCGTTCGTCTTCACTGGAACCGGGCATCCGTGTGGATTCGGAGCGCCTTTTCGAATATCGGGCGGCAGTGTGCGCGCGTTGGGCTCCGGAGCCTTTACGGAAATCGGGCGATAGTGTGCGCGCGTGTGGGCTCCAAGAGCCTTTACGGAAATCGGTCGGTAGTATGCGCGCGTGTGGGCTCAAAGAGCCTTTGCGGAAATCGGTCGGTAGTATGCGCGCGTGTGGGCTCCAAGAGCCTTTACGGAAATCGGTCGGCAGTATGCGCGCGTGTGGGCTAAAAGCTCATTTTCGGAAGTCGGGCGGTAGTGTGCGCGCGTGTGGTCTCAGGACGCCTCCGCCAAAACTGGTCGTCTGTGTGGGCTCCAAGCCCCTTCACTGGATTTATCCCAGGTGTCATCCCCTGAAGAGGATTGTAAAGGATGTATATTGTGGAGCCAAGCACGCTTTCTTCCGGAACACAGGTGAGTTTTTCCATAACTTTTAATACACTTCCAATAATTTGTCTATAACCATCGGATATTCCGATGACAGTTTTTCCATTTTTTTTTTTTCATAAAAGAAAGTTTTTATTGGTTTCTTTACAACTTTGCTTCTACAAGTTATAGTCTACTATTATCGTACATCTAAACAACCTGTAGTAAAGGTAAAGGAAAGTTAACAATTCAATTTACATTAGTTTATTCGCCGGGTCGGCAGCTCCCGGATAGTGACTGTCCTTAGTCGTCGTTTTCCTCGTATAGCAGGCAGTGTATTGATGGCCACATTCCATTTACAGGCCCAGTTGTCAAATCTCTTCAGTAGTGTCTGAAGTTTGTCTGTTGCACTATAGACGCAGCTGGATCTTGCCAGAACTGCGGTATCATTTGCATATCTTGCAGCACACGCGCTCACTGCTTAGGTGCGTACCCTTTTAATAACTTGTCTATAACATTCGGATATTCCAATGACAGTTTTTCCATAACATTTTTCCTCTACCAGTTTTTGGATAACATTTTTCCGATAGCAGTTTTTGGATAAGATTTTTCCGATAGCAGTTTTTGGATAACATTTTTCCGATAGCAGTTTTTGGATAACATTTTTCCGATAGCAGTTTTTGGATAACATTTTTCCGATAGCAGTTTTTGGATAACATTTTTCCGATAGCAGTTTTTGGATAACATTTTTCCGATAGCAGTTTTTGGATAACATTTTTCCGATAGCAGTTTTTGGAGAACATTTTTCCGATAGCAGTTTTTGATAACATTTTTCCGATAGCAGTTTTTGGATAACATTTTTCCGATAGCAGTTTTTGGATAACATTTTTCCGATAGCAGTTTTTGGATAACATTTTTCCGATAGCAGTTTTTGGATAACATTTTTCCGATAGCAGTTTTTGGATAACATTTTTCCGATAGCAGTTTTTGGATAACATTTTTCCGATAACAGGTTTTGGATAACATTTTTGCGATAGCAGTTTTTGGATAACATTTTTCCGATAGCAGTTTTTGGATAACATTTTTCCGATAGCAGTTTTTGGATAACATTTTTCCGATAGCAGTTTTTGGATAACATTTTTCCGATAGCAGTTTTTGGATAACATTTTTCCGATAGCAGTTTTTGGATAACATTTTTCCGATAGCAGTTTTTGGATAACATTTTTCCGATAGCAGTTTTTGGATAACATTTTTCCGATAGCAGTTTTTGGATAACATTTTTCCGATAGCAGTTTTTGGATAACATTTTTCCGATAGCAGTTTTTGGATAACATTTTTCCGATAGCAGTTTTTGGATAACATTTTTCCGATAGCAGTTTTTGGATAACATTTTTCCGATAGCAGTTTTTGGATAACATTTTTCCGATAGCAGTTTTTGGATAACATTTTTCCGATAGCAGTTTTTGGATAACATTTTTCCGATAGCAGTTTTTGGATAACATTTTTCCGATAGCAGTTTTTGGATAACATTTTTCCGATAGCAGTTTTTGGATAACATTTTTCCGATAGCAGTTTTTGGATAACATTTTTCCGATAGCAGTTTTTGGATAACATTTTTCCGATAGCAGTTTTTGGATAACATTTTTCCGATAGCAGTTTTTGGATAACATTTTTCCGATAGCAGTTTTTGGATAACATTTTTCCGATAGCAGTTTTTGGATAACATTTTTCCGATAGCAGTTTTTGGATAACATTTTTCCGATAGCAGTTTTTGGATAACATTTTTCCGATAGCAGTTTTTGGATAACATTTTTCCGATAGCAGTTTTTGGATAACATTTTTCCGATAGCAGTTTTTGGATAACATTTTTCCGATAGCAGTTTTTGGATAACATTTTTCCGATAGCAGTTTTTGGATAACATTTTTCCGATAGCAGTTTTTGGATAACATTTTTCCGATAGCAGTTTTTGGATAACATTTTTCCGATAGCAGTTTTTGGATAACATTTTTCCGATAGCAGTTTTTGGATAACATTTTTCCGATAGCAGTTTTTGGATAACATTTTTCCGATAGCAGTTTTTGGATAACATTTTTCCGATAGCAGTTTTTGGATAACATTTTTCCGATAGCAGTTTTTGGATAACATTTTTCCGATAGCAGTTTTTGGATAACATTTTTCCGATAGCAGTTTTTGGATAACATTTTTCCGATAGCAGTTTTTGGATAACATTTTTCCGATAGCAGTTTTTGGGTAACATTTTTCCGATAGCAGTTTTTGGATAACATTTTTCCGATAGCAGTTTTTGGATAACATTTTTCCGATAGCAGTTTTTGGATAACATTTTTCCGATAGCAGTTTTTGGATAACATTTTTCCGATAGCAGTTTTTGGATAACATTTTTCCGATAGCAGTTTTTGGATAACATTTTTCCGATAGCAGTTTTTGGATAACATTTTTCCGATAGCAGTTTTTGGATAACATTTTTCCGATAGCAGTTTTTGGATAACATTTTTCCGATAGCAGTTTTTGGATAACATTTTTCCGATAGCAGTTTTTGGATAACATTTTTCCGATAGCAGTTTTTGGATAACATTTTTCCGATAGCAGTTTTTGGATAACATTTTTCCGATAGCAGTTTTTGGATAACATTTTTCCGATAGCAGTTTTTGGATAACATTTTTCCGATAGCAGTTTTTGGATAACATTTTTCCGATAGCAGTTTTTGGATAACATTTTTCCGATAGCAGTTTTTGGATAACATTTTTCCGATAGCAGTTTTTGGATAACATTTTTCCGATAGCAGTTTTTGGATAACATTTTTCCGATAGCAGTTTTTGGATAACATTTTTCCGATAGCAGTTTTTGGATAACATTTTTCCGATAGCAGTTTTTGGATAACATTTTTCCGATAGCAGTTTTTGGATAACATTTTTCCGATAGCAGTTTTTGGATAACATTTTTCCGATAGCAGTTTTTGGATAACATTTTTCCGATAGCAGTTTTTGGATAACATTTTTCCGATAGCAGTTTTTGGATAACATTTTTCCGATAGCAGTTTTTGGATAACATTTTTCCGATAGCAGTTTTTGGATAACATTTTTCCGATAGCAGTTTTTGGATAACATTTTTCCGATAGCAGTTTTTGGATAACATTTTTCCGATAGCAGTTTTTGGATAACATTTTTCCGATAGCAGTTTTTGGATAACATTTTTCCGATAGCAGTTTTTGGATAACATTTTTCCGATAGCAGTTTTTGGATAACATTTTTCCGATAGCAGTTTTTGGATAACATTTTTCCGATAGCAGTTTTTGGATAACATTTTTCCGATAGCAGTTTTTGGATAACATTTTTCCGATAGCAGTTTTTGGATAACATTTTTCCGATAGCAGTTTTTGGATAACATTTTTCCGATAGCAGTTTTTGATAACATTTTTCCGATAGCAGTTTTTGGATAACATTTTTCCGATAGCAGTTTTGATAACATTTTCCGATAGCAGTTTTGATAACATGTTTCCGATAGCAGTTTTTGGATAACATTTTTCCGATAGCAGTTTTTGGATAACATTTTTCCGATAGCAGTTTTTGGATAACATTTTTCCGATAGCAGTTTTTGGATAACATTTTTCCGATAGCAGTTTTTGGATAACATTTTTCCGATAGCAGTTTTTGGATAACATTTTTCCGATAGCAGTTTTTGGATAACATTTTTCCGATAGCAGTTTTTGGATAACATTTTTCCGATAGCAGTTTTTGGATAACATTTTTCCGATAGCAGTTTTTGGATAACATTTTTCCGATAGCAGTTTTTGGATAACATTTTTCCGATAGCAGTTTTTGGATAACATTTTTCCGATAGCAGTTTTTGGATAACATTTTTCCGATAGCAGTTTTTGGATAACATTTTTCCGATAGCAGTTTTTGGATAACATTTTTCCGATAGCAGTTTTTGGATAACATTTTTCCGATAGCAGTTTTTTGATAACATTTTTCCGATAGCAGTTTTTGATAACATTTTTCCGATAGCAGTTTTTGGATAACATTTTTCCGATAGCAGTTTTTGATAACATTTTTCCGATAGCAGTTTTTGGATAGCATTTTTCCGTTAGCAGGTTTTGATAACATTTTTCCGATAGCAGTTTTGGATAACATTTTTCCGATAGCAGTTTTTGGATAACATTTTTCCGATAGCAGTTTTTGGATAACATTTTTCCGATAGCAGTTTTTGGATAACATTTTTCCGATAGCAGTTTTTGGATAACATTTTTCCGATAGCAGTTTTTGGATAACATTTTTCCGATAGCAGTTTTTGGATAACATTTTTCCGATAGCAGTTTTTGGATAACATTTTTCCAATACCAGTTTTTGATAACATTTTTCCGATAGCAGTTTTTGGATAACATTTTTCCGATAGCAGTTTTTGGATAACATTTTTCCGATAGCAGTTTTTGGATAACATTTTTCCGATAGCAGTTTTTGGATAACATTTTTCCGATAGCAGTTTTTGGATAACATTTTTCCGATAGCAGTTTTAGGATAACATTTTTCCGATAACAGTTTTTCCGGATAACATTTTTCCGATAGCAGTTTTTGGATAACATTTTTCCGATAGCAGTTTTTGGATAACATTTTTCCGATAGCAGTTTTTGATAACATTTTTCCGATAGCAGTTTTTGGATAACATTTTTCCGATAGCAGTTTTTGGATAACATTTTTCCGATAGCAGTTTTTGATAACATTTTTCCGATAGCAGTTTTTGGATAACATTTTTCCGATAGCAGTTTTTGGATAACATTTTTCCGATAGCAGTTTTTGGATAACATTTTTCCGATAGCAGTTTTTGAGTAACATTTTTCCGATAGCAGTTTTTGGATAACATTTTTCCGATAGCAGTTTTTGGATAACATTTTTCCGATAGCAGTTTTTGGATAACATTTTTCCGATAGCAGTTTTTGGATAACATTTTTGCGATAGCAGTTTTTGGATAACATTTTTCCGATAGCAGTTTTTGGATAACATTTTTCCGATAGCAGTTTGTGGATAACATTTTTCCGATAGCAGTTTTTGGATAACATTTTTGCGATAGCAGTTTTTGGATAACATTTTTCCGATAGCAGTTTTTGGATAACATTTTTCCGATAGCAGTTTTTGGATAACATTTTTCCGATAACAGGTTTTGGATAACATTTTTGCGATAGCAGTTTTTGGATAACATTTTTCCGATAGCAGTTTTTGGATAACATTTTTCCGATAGCAGTTTTTGGATAACATTTTTCCGATAGCAGTTTTTGGATAACATTTTTCCGATAGCAGTTTTTGGATAACATTTTTCCGATAGCAGTTTTTGGATAACATTTTTCCGATAGCAGTTTTTGGATAACATTTTTCCGATAGCAGTTTTTGGATAACATTTTTCCGATAGCAGTTTTTGGATAACATTTTTCCGATAGCAGTTTTTGGATAACATTTTTCCGATAGCAGTTTTTGATAACATTTTTCCGATAGCAGTTTTTGGATAACATTTTTCCGATAGCAGTTTTTGGATAACATTTTTCCGATAACAGTTTTTGGATAACATTTTTCCGATAACAGGTTTTGATAACATTTTTCCGATAGCAGTTTTTGATAACATTTTTCCGATAGCAGTTTTTGATAACATTTTTCCGATAGCAGTTTTTGGATAACATTTTTCCGATAGCAGGTTTTTGATAACATTTTTCCGATAGCAGTTTTTGGATAACATTTTTCCGATAGCAGTTTTTGGATAACATTTTTCCGATAGCAGTTTTGGATAACATTTTTCCGATAGCAGTTTTTGGATAACATTTTTCCGATAGCAGTTTTTGGATAACATTTTTCCGATAGCAGTTTTTGGATAACATTTTTCCGATAGCAGTTTTTGATAACATTTTTCCGATAGCAGTTTTTGGATAACATTTTTCCGATAGCAGTTTTTGGATAACATTTTTCCGATAGCAGTTTTTGATAACATTTTTCCGATAGCAGTTTTTGATAACATTTTCCGATAGCAGTTTTTGGATAACATGTTTCCGATANCAGTTTTTGNATAACATTTTTCCGATAGCAGTTTTTGGATAACATTTTTCCGATAGCAGTTTTGGATAACATTTTCCGATAGCAGTTTTTGATAACATTTTTCCGATAACAGTTTTGGATAACATTTTTCGATAGCAGTTTCTGGATAACATTTTTCCGATAGCAGTTTTTGATAACATTTTCCGATAGCAGTTTTGATGGACATTTTTCCGATAGCAGTTTTTGGATAACATTTTTCCGATACAGTTTTTGGATAACATTTTTCGATAGCAGTTTTTGATAACATTGTGATGTTATAAAGCTTGATTTTGGATAAACATTTTTCCGATAGCAGTTTCTGCTGTCGGAAAAATGTTATCCAAAAACTGCTATCGGAAAAATGTTATCCAAAAACTGCTATCGGAAAAATGTTATCCAAAAACTGCTATCGGAAAAATGTTATCCAAAAACTGCTATCGGAAAAATGTTATCCAAAAACTGCTATCGGAAAAATGTTATCCAAAAACTGCTATCGGAAAAATGTTATCCAAAAACTGCTATCGGAAAAATGTTATCCAAAAACTGCTATCGGAAAAATGTTATCCAAAAACTGCTATCGGAAAAATGTTATCCAAAAACTGCTATCGGAAAAATGTTATCCAAAAACTGCTATCGGAAAAATGTTATCCAAAACCTGTTATCGGAAAAATGTTATCCAAAAACTGCTATCGGAAAAATGTTATCCAAAAACTGCTATCGGAAAAATGTTATCCAAAAACTGCTATCGGAAAGTTATCCAAAAACTGCTATCGGAAAAATGTTATCCAAAAACTGCTATCGGAAAAATGTTATCCAAAAACTGCTATCGGAAAAATGTTATCCAAAAACTGCTATCGGAAAAATGTTATCCAAAAACTGCTATCGGAAAAATGTTATCCAAAACTGCTATCGGAAAAATGTTATCCAAAAACTGCTATCGGAAAAATGTTATCCAAAAACTGCTATCGGAAAAATGTTATCCAAAAACTGCTATCGGAAAAATGTTATCCAAAAACTGCTATCGGAAAAATGTTATCCAAAAACTGCTATCGGAAAAATGTTATCCAAAAACTGCTATCGGAAAAATGTTATCCAAAAACTGCTATCGGAAAAATGTTATCCAAAAACTGCTATCGGAAAAATGTTATCCAAAAACTGCTATCGGAAAAATGTTATCCAAAAACTGCTATCGGAAAAATGTTATCCAAAAACTGCTATCGGAAAAATGTTATCCAAAACCTGTTATCGGAAAAATGTTATCCAAAAACTGCTATCGGAAAAATGTTATCCAAAAACTGCTATCGGAAAAATGTTATCCAAAAACTGCTATCGGAAAAATGTTATCCAAAAACTGCTATCGGAAAAATGTTATCCAAAAACTGCTATCGGAAAAATGTTATCCAAAAACTGCTATCGGAAAAATGTTATCCAAAAACTGCTATCGGAAAAATGTTATCCAAAAACTGCTATCGGAAAAATGTTATCCAAAAACTGCTATCGGAAAAATGTTATCCAAAAACTGCTATCGGAAAAATGTTATCCAAAACTGCTATCGGAAAAATGTTATCCAAAACTGCTATCGGAAAAATGTTATCCAAAAACTGCTATCGGAAAAATGTTATCCAAAAACTGCTATCGGAAAAATGTTATCCAAAAACTGCTATCGGAAAAATGTTATCCAAAAACTGCTATCGGAAAAATGTTATCCAAAACTGCTATCGGAAAAATGTTATCCAAAAACTGCTATCGGAAAAATGTTATCCAAAAACTGCTATCGGAAAAATGTTATCCAAAAACTGCTATCGGAAAAATGTTATCCAAAAACTGCTATCGGAAAAATGTTATCCAAAACCTGCTATCGGAAAAATGTTATCCAAAAACTGCTATCGGAAAAATGTTATCCAAAAACTGCTATCGGAAAAATGTTATCCAAAAACTGCTATCGGAAAAATGTTATCCAAAAACTGCTATCGGAAAAATGTTATCCAAAAACTGCTATCGGAAAAATGTTATCCAAAAACTGCTATCGGAAAAATGTTATCCAAAAACTGCTATCGGAAAAATGTTATCCAAAAACTGCTATCGGAAAAATGTTATCCAAAAACTGCTATCGGAAAAATGTTATCCAAAAACTGCTATCGGAAAGTTATCCAAAAACTGTTATCGGAAAAATGTTATCCAAAAACTGCTATCGGAAAAATGTTATCCAAAAACTGCTATCGGAAAAATGTTATCCAAAAACTGCTATCGGAAAAATGTTATCCAAAAACTGCTATCGGAAAAATGTTATCCAAAAACTGCTATCGGAAAAATGTTATCCAAAAACTGCTATCGGAAAAATGTTATCCAAAAACTGCTATCGGAAAAATGTTATCCAAAAACTGCTATCGGGAAAAATGTTATCCAAAAACTGCTATCGGAAAAATGTTATCCAAAAACTGCTATCGGAAAAATGTTATCCAAAAACTGCTATCGGAAAAATGTTATCCAAAAACTGCTATCGGAAAAATGTTATCCAAAAACTGCTATCGGAAAAATGTTATCCAAAAACTGCTATCGGAAAAATGTTATCCAAAAACTGCTATCGGAAAAATGTTATCCAAAAACTGCTATCGGAAAAATGTTAGCCAAAAACTGCTATCGAAAAATGTTATCCAAAAACTGCTATCGGAAAAATGTTATCCAAAAACTGCTATCGGAAAAATGTTATCCAAAAACTGCTATCGGAAAAATGTTATCCAAAAACTGCTATCGGAAAAATGTTATCCAAAACCTGCTATCGGAAAAATGTTATCCAAAAACTGGTATTGGAAAAATGTTATCCAAAAACTGCTATCGGAAAAATGTTATCCAAAAACTGCTATCGGAAAAATGTTATCCAAAACCTGCTTCGGAAAAATGTTATCCAAAAACTGCTATCGGAAAAATGTTATCCAAAAACTGCTATCGGAAAAATGTTATCCAAAAACTGCTATCGGAAAAATGTTATCCAAAAACTGCTATCGGAAAAATGTTATCCAAAAACTGCTATCGGAAAAATGTTATCCAAAAACTGCTATCGGAAAAATGTTATCCAAAAACTGCTATCGGAAAAATGTTATCCAAAAACTGCTATCGGAAAAATGTTATCCAAAAACTGCTATCGGAAAAATGTTATCCAAAAACTGCTATCGGAAAAATGTTATCCAAAAACTGCTATCGGAAAAATGTTATCCAAAAACTGCTATCGGAAAAATGTTATCCAAAAACTGCTATCGGAAAAATGTTATCCAAAAACTGCTATCGGAAAAATGTTATCCAAAAACTGCTATCGGAAAAATGTTATCCAAAAACTGCTATCGGAAAAATGTTATCCAAAAACTGCTATCGGAAAAATGTTATCCAAAAACTGCTATCGGAAAAATGTTATCCAAAAACTGCTATCGGAAAAATGTTATCCAAAAACTGCTATCGGAAAAATGTTATCCAAAAACTGCTATCGGAAAAATGTTATCCAAAAACTGCTATCGGAAAAATGTTATCCAAAAACTGCTATCGGAAAAATGTTATCCAAAAACTGCTATCGGAAAAATGTTATCCAAAAACTGCTATCGGAAAAATGTTATCCAAAAACTGCTATCGGAAAAATGTTATCCAAAAACTGCTATCGGAAAAATGTTATCCAAAAACTGCTATCGGAAAAATGTTATCCAAAAACTGCTATCGGAAAAATGTTATCCAAAAACTGCTATCGGAAAAATGTTATCCAAAAACTGCTATCGGAAAAATGTTATCCAAAAACTGCTATCGGAAAAATGTTATCCAAAAACTGCTATCGGAAAAATGTTATCCAAAAACTGCTATCGGAAAAATGTTATCCAAAAACTGCTATCGGAAAAATGTTATCCAAAAACTGCTATCGGAAAAATGTTATCCAAAAACTGCTATCGGAAAAATGTTATCCAAAAACTGCTATCGGAAAAATGTTATCCAAAAACTGCTATCGGAAAAATGTTATCCAAAAACTGCTATCGGAAAAATGTTATCCAAAAACTGCTATCGGAAAAATGTTATCCAAAAACTGCTATCGGAAAAATGTTATCCAAAAACTGCTATCGGAAAAATGTTATCCAAAAACTGCTATCGGAAAAATGTTATCCAAAAACTGCTATCGGAAAAATGTTATCCAAAAACTGCTATCGGAAAAATGTTATCCAAAAACTGCTATCGGAAAAATGTTATCCAAAAACTGCTATCGGAAAAATGTTATCCAAAAACTGCTATCGGAAAAATGTTATCCAAAAACTGCTATCGGAAAAATGTTATCCAAAAACTGCTATCGGAAAAATGTTATCCAAAAACTGCTATCGGAAAAATGTTATCCAAAAACTGCTATCGGAAAAATGTTATCCAAAAACTGCTATCGGAAAAATGTTATCCAAAAACTGCTATCGGAAAAATGTTATCCAAAAACTGCTATCGGAAAAATGTTATCCAAAAACTGCTATCGGAAAAATGTTATCCAAAAACTGCTATCGGAAAAATGTTATCCAAAAACTGCTATCGGAAAAATGTTATCCAAAAACTGCTATCGGAAAAATGTTATCCAAAAACTGCTATCGGAAAAATGTTATCCAAAAACTGCTATCGGAAAAATGTTATCCAAAAACTGCTATCGGAAAAATGTTATCCAAAAACTGCTATCGGAAAAATGTTATCCAAAAACTGCTATCGGAAAAATGTTATCCAAAAACTGCTATCGGAAAAATGTTATCCAAAAACTGCTATCGGAAAAATGTTATCCAAAAACTGCTATCGGAAAAATGTTATCCAAAAACTGCTATCGGAAAAATGTTATCCAAAAACTGCTATCGGAAAAATGTTATCCAAAAACTGCTATCGGAAAAATGTTATCCAAAAACTGCTATCGGAAAAATGTTATCCAAAAACTGCTATCGGAAAAATGTTATCCAAAAACTGCTATCGGAAAAATGTTATCCAAAAACTGCTATCGGAAAAATGTTATCCAAAAACTGCTATCGGAAAAATGTTATCCAAAACCTGTTATCGGAAAAATGTTATCCAAAAACTGCTATCGGAAAAATGTTATCCAAAAACTGCTATCGGAAAAATGTTATCCAAAACCTGTTATCGGAAAAATGTTATCCAAAAACTGCTATCGGAAAAATGTTATCCAAAAACTGCTATCGGAAAAATGTTAGCCAAAAACTGCTATCGGAAAAATGTTATCCAAAAACTGCTATCGGAAAAATGTTATCCAAAAACTGCTATCGGAAAAATGTTATCAAAAAACTGCTATCGCAAAAATGTTATCCAAAAACTGCTATCGGAAAAATGTTATCCAAAAACTGCTATCGGAAAAATGTTATCCAAAAACTGCTATCGGAAAAATGTTATCCAAAAACTGGTATCGGAAAAATGTTATCCAAAAACTGCTATCGGAAAAATGTTATCCAAAAACTGCTATCGGAAAAATGTTATCCAAAAACTGGTATCGGAAAAATGTTATCCAAAAACTGCTATCGGAAAAATGTTATCCTAAAACTGCTATCGCAAAAATGTTATCCAAAACCTGTTATCGGAAAAATGTTATCCAAAAACTGCTATCGGAAAAATGTTATCCAAAAACTGCTATCGGAAAAATGTTAGCCAAAAACTGCTATCGGAAAAATGTTATCCAAAAACTGCTATCGGAAAAATGTTATCCAAAAACTGCTATCGGAAAAATGTTATCAAAAAACTGCTATCGCAAAAATGTTATCCAAAAACTGCTATCGGAAAAATGTTATCCAAAAACTGCTATCGGAAAAATGTTATCCAAAAACTGCTATCGGAAACATGTTATCCAAAAACTGCTATCGGAAAAATGTTATCCAAAAACTGCTATCGGAAAAATGTTATCCAAAAACTGCTATCGGAAAAATGTTATCCAAAAACTGCTATCGGAAAAATGTTATCCAAAAACTGCTGTCGGAAAAATGTTATCCAAAAACTGCTATCGGAAAAATGTTATCCAAAAACTGCTATCGGAAAAATGTTATCCAAAACCTGTTATCGGAAAAATGTTATCCAAAAACTGCTATCGGAAAAATGTTATCCAAAA
>NW_027222543.1:0-1000 GCF_030179895.1 Drosophila kikkawai
ATCCAAAAACTGCTATCGGAAAAATGTTATCCAAAAACTGCTATCGGAAAAATGTTATCCAAAAACTGCTATCGGAAAAATGTTATCCAAAAACTGGTATAGGAAAATTGGTATGGAAAAACTGTCATTGGAATATCCGAATGTTAGAGACAACTTATTAAAAGGGTACGCACCTAAGCACTGAGCGCGTGTGCTGCAAGATATGCAAATGATACCGCAGTTCTGGCAAGATCCAGCTGCGTCTATAGTGCCACAGACAAACTTCAGACACTACTGAATGAGTTTGGCAACTGGGCCTGTAAATGGAATGTGGCCATCAATACACTGCCTGCTATACGAGGAAGACGACGACTAAGGACAGTCACTATCCGGGAGCTGCCGACCCGGCGAATAAACTAATGAAAATTGAATTGTTAACTTTCCTTTACCTTTACTACAGGTTGTTTAGATGTACGATAATAGTTGACTATAACTTGTAGAAGCAAAATTGTAAAGAAACCAATAAAAAACTTTCTTTTATGAAAAAAAAAAAAAAAAATGGAAAAACTGTCATCGGAATATCCGATGGTTATAGACAATTTATTGGAAGTGTATTAAAAAGATATGGAAAAACTCACCTGTGATCCGGAAGAAAGCGTCCTTGGCTCCACAATATACATCCTTTACAATCCTCTTCAGGGGATGACACCTGGGATAAATCCAGTGAAGGGGCTTGGAGCCCATACAGACGACCAGTTTTGGCGGAGGCGTCCTGAGACCACACGCGCGCACACTACCGCCCGATTTCCGAAAATGAGCTTTTAGCCCACACGCGCGCATACTGCCGACCGATTTCCGTAAAGGCTCTTGGAGCCCACACGCGCGCATACTACCGACCGATTTCCGCAAAGGCTCTTGGAGCCCACACGCGCGCATACTACTGACCGATTTCCGTAAAGGCTCTTGGAGCCCACACGCGCGCACACTATCGCCCGATTTCCGTAAAGGCTCCCGGAGCCCA
>NW_027222544.1:0-26983 GCF_030179895.1 Drosophila kikkawai
TCGTATTTTTCGAGCGCAGTTTCGGTTTCATATAATTTTCTTGTCAGCCAATAGGGTTTATAAGGGAAATAACAGACGACCGCGCCATCTGCCGTGTAACTAAGTGCAAATTCTACTATTACAGACGTTTTTCTAATTAGTTTATAATATTTTTTATTTTTTTCCTAGTGACGTTGATTATATAGATACTTGGAATGCAATGGAAGAGCTTGTTAAACTCGGGCTAGTTCGCAGTATTGGTTTGTCAAACTTTAATATGGAACAGATTCAACGGATTATACAATGTAGCTCATATAAGCCAGTAGTTAACCAAGTAGAAATCTGGCCTGGCTTTTTG
Organism: Drosophila kikkawai; assembly: GCF_030179895.1. Taxonomy (NCBI): domain Eukaryota; kingdom Metazoa; phylum Arthropoda; class Insecta; order Diptera; family Drosophilidae; genus Drosophila; species Drosophila kikkawai. Next base: position 338 of record NW_027222544.1, read on the forward strand.
CAAAAGGACCTAGTTGATTATTGCCGCTATAATGGAATTATTGTAACAGCACATTCACCACTTGGTCAGCCAAATAGAGAAGATCATAGTCCAATATATTTCTTTTCGGAAGGTATGAAACGATTGACTAAGAAATATAAAAAATCCGCTGCCCAAATTGTGCTGCGATATTTGGTAGTATACAATTTTTAATTAAATATCTTCAATGGCTAACATATTTTTATTTTAGGTGGACTACGGTGTTGTACCAATTCCCAAAGCGGCAAATCCTGTGCATATAAAACAAAACTTAAATATTTTTGACTTTAAATTAGATGATGCAGATACCAGGGCCTTACGCGGTGTAAATCCGAAAAGTCGAATTGTAAAATATGAAACCGTTAGAGATCATCCCTTTTACCCTTTTGAGCGTGATGATGAAATTAATGAGAAAATAGACGAAGAATTACCTGCAGAAGATTTAAAAGATGAAAACAAAGAAGATGACGTAGAGGAAGAAGAAGATAATTAATATTAATAACTAAGGATTACAACTTAGAGATTGGTCCTAATAAAAAATAAAATCCAAAAACTGTGCCCTTTTTGTATATTTGTATATTTGTATATTTGTATATTTGTATATTTGTATATTTGTATATTTGTATATTTGTATATTTGTATATTTGTATATTTGTATATTTGTATATTTGTATATTTGTATATTTGTATATTTGTATATTTGTATATTTGTATATTTGTATATTTGTATATTTGTATATTTGTATATTTGTATATTTGTATATTTGTATATTTGTATATTTGTATATTTGTATATTTGTATATTTGTATATTTGTATATTTGTATATTTGTATATTTGTATATTTGTATATTTGTATATTTGTATATTTGTATATTTGTATATTTGTATATTTGTATATTTGTATATTTGTATATTTGTATATTTGTATATTTGTATATTTGTATATTTGTATATTTGTATATTTGTATATTTGTATATTTGTATATTTGTATATTTGTATATTTGTATATTTGTATATTTGTATATTTGTATATTTGTATATTTGTATATTTGTATATTTGTATATTTGTATATTTGTATATTTGTATATTTGTATATTTGTATATTTGTATATTTGTATATTTGTATATTTGTATATTTGTATATTTGTATATTTGTATATTTGTATATTTGTATATTTGTATATTTGTATATTTGTATATTTGTATATTTGTATATTTGTATATTTGTATATTTGTATATTTGTATATTTGTATATTTGTATATTTGTATATTTGTATATTTGTATATTTGTATATTTGTATATTTGTATATTTGTATATTTGTATATTTGTATATTTGTATATTTGTATATTTGTATATTTGTATATTTGTATATTTGTATATTTGTATATTTGTATATTTGTATATTTGTATATTTGTATATTTGTATATTTGTATATTTGTATATTTGTATATTTGTATATTTGTATATTTGTATATTTGTATATTTGTATATTTGTATATTTGTATATTTGTATATTTGTATATTTGTATATTTGTATATTTGTATATTTGTATATTTGTATATTTGTATATTTGTATATTTGTATATTTGTATATTTGTATATTTGTATATTTGTATATTTGTATATTTGTATATTTGTATATTTGTATATTTGTATATTTGTATATTTGTATATTTGTATATTTGTATATTTGTATATTTGTATATTTGTATATTTGTATATTTGTATATTTGTATATTTGTATATTTGTATATTTGTATATTTGTATATTTGTATATTTGTATATTTGTATATTTGTATATTTGTATATTTGTATATTTGTATATTTGTATATTTGTATATTTGTATATTTGTATATTTGTATATTTGTATATTTGTATATTTGTATATTTGTATATTTGTATATTTGTATATTTGTATATTTGTATATTTGTATATTTGTATATTTGTATATTTGTATATTTGTATATTTGTATATTTGTATATTTGTATATTTGTATATTTGTATATTTGTATATTTGTATATTTGTATATTTGTATATTTGTATATTTGTATATTTGCATATTTGTATATTTGTATATTTGTATATTTGTATATTTGTATATTTGTATATTTGTATATTTGTATATTTGTATATTTGTATATTTGTATATTTGTATATTTGTATATTTGTATATTTGTATATTTGTATATTTGTATATTTGTATATTTGTATATTTGTATATTTGTATATTTGTATATTTGTATATTTGTATATTTGTATATTTGTATATTTGTATATTTGTATATTTGTATATTTGTATATTTGTATATTTGTATATTTGTATATTTGTACATTTGTATATTTGTATATTTGTATATTTGTATATTTGTATATTTGTATATTTGTATATTTGTATATTTGTATATTTGTATATTTGTATATTTGTATATTTGTATATTTGTATATTTGTATATTTGTATATTTGTATATTTGTATATTTGTATATTTGTATATTTGTATATTTGTATATTTGTATATTTGTATATTTGTATATTTGTATATTTGTATATTTGTATATTTGTATATTTGTATATTTGTATATTTGTATATTTGTATATTTGTATATTTGTATATTTGTATATTTGTATATTTGTATATTTGTATATTTGTATATTTGTATATTTGTATATTTGTATATTTGTATATTTGTATATTTGTATATTTGTATATTTGTATATTTGTATATTTGTATATTTGTATATTTGTATATTTGTATATTTGTATATTTGTATATTTGTATATTTGTATATTTGTATATTTGTATATTTGTATATTTGTATATTTGTATATTTGTATATTTGTATATTTGTATATTTGTATATTTGTATATTTGTATATTTGTATATTTGTATATTTGTATATTTGTATATTTGTATATTTGTATATTTGTATATTTGTATATTTGTATATTTGTATATTTGTATATTTGTATATTTGTATATTTGTATATTTGTATATTTGTATATTTGTATATTTGTATATTTGTATATTTGTATATTTGTATATTTGTATATTTGTATATTTGTATATTTGTATATTTGTATATTTGTATATTTGTATATTTGTATATTTGTATATTTGTATATTTGTATATTTGTATATTTGTATATTTGTATATTTGTATATTTGTATATTTGTATATTTGTATATTTGTATATTTGTATATTTGTATATTTGTATATTTGTATATTTGTATATTTGTATATTTGTATATTTGTATATTTGTATATTTGTATATTTGTATATTTGTATATTTGTATATTTGTATATTTGTATATTTGTATATTTGTATATTTGTATATTTGTATAATTGTATATTTGTATATTTGTATATTTGTATATTTGTATATTTGTATATTTGTATATTTGTATATTTGTATATTTGTATATTTGTATATTTGTATATTTGTATATTTGTATATTTGTATATTTGTATATTTGTATATTTGTATATTTGTATATTTGTATATTTGTATATTTGTATATTTGTATATTTGTATATTTGTATATTTGTATATTTGTATATTTGTATATTTGTATATTTGTATATTTGTATATTTGTATATTTGTATATTTGTATATTTGTATATTTGTATATTTGTATATTTGTATATTTGTATATTTGTATATTTGTATATTTGTATATTTGTATATTTGTATATTTGTATATTTGTATATTTGTATATTTGTATATTTGTATATTTGTATATTTGTATATTTGTATATTTGTATATTTGTATATTTGTATATTTGTATATTTGTATATTTGTATATTTGTATATTTGTATATTTGTATATTTGTATATTTGTATATTTGTATATTTGTATATTTGTATATTTGTATATTTGTATATTTGTATATTTGTATATTTGTATATTTGTATATTTGTATATTTGTATATTTGTATATTTGTATATTTGTATATTTGTATATTTGTATATTTGTATATTTGTATATTTGTATATTTGTATATTTGTATATTTGTATATTTGTATATTTGTATATTTGTATATTTGTATATTTGTATATTTGTATATTTGTATATTTGTATATTTGTATATTTGTATATTTGTATATTTGTATATTTGTATATTTGTATATTTGTATATTTGTATATTTGTATATTTGTATATTTGTATATTTGTATATTTGTATATTTGTATATTTGTATATTTGTATATTTGTATATTTGTATATTTGTATATTTGTATATTTGTATATTTGTATATTTGTATATTTGTATATTTGTATATTTGTATATTTGTATATTTGTATATTTGTATATTTGTATATTTGTATATTTGTATATTTGTATATTTGTATATTTGTATATTTGTATATTTGTATATTTGTATATTTGTATATTTGTATATTTGTATATTTGTATATTTGTATATTTGTATATTTGTATATTTGTATATTTGTATATTTGTATATTTGTATATTTGTATATTTGTATATTTGTATATTTGTATATTTGTATATTTGTATATTTGTATATTTGTATATTTGTATATTTGTATATTTGTATATTTGTATATTTGTATATTTGTATATTTGTATATTTGTATATTTGTATATTTGTATATTTGTATATTTGTATATTTGTATATTTGTATATTTGTATATTTGTATATTTGTATATTTGTATATTTGTATATTTGTATATTTGTATATTTGTATATTTGTATATTTGTATATTTGTATATTTGTATATTTGTATATTTGTATATTTGTATATTTGTATATTTGTATATTTGTATATTTGTATATTTGTATATTTGTATATTTGTATATTTGTATATTTGTATATTTGTATATTTGTATATTTGTATATTTGTATATTTGTATATTTGTATATTTGTATATTTGTATATTTGTATATTTGTATATTTGTATATTTGTATATTTGTATATTTGTATATTTGTATATTTGTATATTTGTATATTTGTATATTTGTATATTTGTATATTTGTATATTTGTATATTTGTATATTTGTATATTTGTATATTTGTATATTTGTATATTTGTATATTTGTATATTTGTATATTTGTATATTTGTATATTTGTATATTTGTATATTTGTATATTTGTATATTTGTATATTTGTATATTTGTATATTTGTATATTTGTATATTTGTATATTTGTATATTTGTATATTTGTATATTTGTATATTTGTATATTTGTATATTTGTATATTTGTATATTTGTATATTTGTATATTTGTATATTTGTATATTTGTATATTTGTATATTTGTATATTTGTATATTTGTATATTTGTATATTTGTATATTTGTATACTTGTATATTTGTATATTTGTATATTTGTATATTTGTATATTTGTATATTTGTATATTTGTATATTTGTATATTTGTATATTTGTATATTTGTATATTTGTATATTTGTATATTTGTATATTTGTATATTTGTATATTTGTATATTTGTATATTTGTATATTTGTATATTTGTATATTTGTATATTTGTATATTTGTATATTTGTATATTTGTATATTTGTATATTTGTATATTTGTATATTTGTATATTTGTATATTTGTATATTTGTATATTTGTATATTTGTATATTTGTATATTTGTATATTTGTATATTTGTATATTTGTATATTTGTATATTTGTATATTTGTATATTTGTATATTTGTATATTTGTATATTTGTATATTTGTATATTTGTATATTTGTATATTTGTATATTTGTATATTTGTATATTTGTATATTTGTATATTTGTATATTTGTATATTTGTATATTTGTATATTTGTATATTTGTATATTTGTATATTTGTATATTTGTATATTTGTATATTTGTATATTTGTATATTTGTATATTTGTATATTTGTATATTTGTATATTTGTATATTTGTATATTTGTATATTTGTATATTTGTATATTTGTATATTTGTATATTTGTATATTTGTATATTTGTATATTTGTATATTTGTATATTTGTATATTTGTATATTTGTATATTTGTATATTTGTATATTTGTATATTTGTATATTTGTATATTTGTATATTTGTATATTTGTATATTTGTATATTTGTATATTTGTATATTTGTATATTTGTATATTTGTATATTTGTATATTTGTATATTTGTATATTTGTATATTTGTATATTTGTATATTTGTATATTGTATATTTGTATATTTGTATATTTGTATATTTGTATATTTGTATATTTGTATATTTGTATATTTGTATATTTGTATATTTGTATATTTGTATATTTGTATATTTGTATATTTGTATATTTGTATATTTGTATATTTGTATATTTGTATATTTGTATATTTGTATATTTGTATATTTGTATATTTGTATATTTGTATATTTGTATATTTGTATATTTGTATATTTGTATATTTGTATATTTGTATATTTGTATATTTGTATATTTGTATATTTGTATATTTGTATATTTGTATATTTGTATATTTGTATATTTGTATATTTGTATATTTGTATATTTGTATATTTGTATATTTGTATATTTGTATATTTGTATATTTGTATATTTGTATATTTGTATATTTGTATATTTGTATATTTGTATATTTGTATATTTGTATATTTGTATATTTGTATATTTGTATATTTGTATATTTGTATATTTGTATATTTGTATATTTGTATATTTGTATATTTGTATATTTGTATATTTGTATATTTGTATATTTGTATATTTGTATATTTGTATATTTGTATATTTGTATATTTGTATATTTGTATATTTGTATATTTGTATATTTGTATATTTGTATATTTGTATATTTGTATATTTGTATATTTGTATATTTGTATATTTGTATATTGTATATTTGTATATTTGTATATTTGTATATTTGTATATTTGTATATTTGTATATTTGTATATTTGTATATTTGTATATTTGTATATTTGTATATTTGTATATTTGTATATTTGTATATTTGTATATTTGTATATTTGTATATTTGTATATTTGTATATTTGTATATTTGTATATTTGTATATTTGTATATTTGTATATTTGTATATTTGTATATTTGTATATTTGTATATTTGTATATTTGTATATTTGTATATTTGTATATTTGTATATTTGTATATTTGTATATTTGTATATTTGTATATTTGTATATTTGTATATTTGTATATTTGTATATTTGTATATTTGTATATTTGTATATTTGTATATTTGTATATTTGTATATTTGTATATTTGTATATTTGTATATTTGTATATTTGTATATTTGTATATTTGTATATTTGTATATTTGTATATTTGTATATTTGTATATTTGTATATTTGTATATTTGTATATTTGTATATTTGTATATTTGTATATTTGTATATTTGTATATTTGTATATTGTATATTTGTATATTTGTATATTTGTATATTTGTATATTTGTATATTTGTATATTTGTATATTTGTATATTTGTATATTTGTATATTTGTATATTTGTATATTTGTATATTTGTATATTTGTATATTTGTATATTTGTATATTTGTATATTTGTATATTTGTATATTTGTATATTTGTATATTTGTATATTTGTATATTTGTATATTTGTATATTTGTATATTTGTATATTTGTATATTTGTATATTTGTATATTTGTATATTTGTATATTTGTATATTTGTATATTTGTATATTTGTATATTTGTATATTTGTATATTTGTATATTTGTATATTTGTATATTTGTATATTTGTATATTTGTATATTTGTATATTTGTATATTTGTATATTTGTATATTTGTATATTTGTATATTTGTATATTTGTATATTTGTATATTTGTATATTTGTATATTTGTATATTTGTATATTTGTATATTTGTATATTTGTATATTTGTATATTTGTATATTTGTATATTTGTATATTTGTATATTTGTATATTTGTATATTTGTATATTTGTATATTTGTATATTTGTATATTTGTATATTTGTATATTTGTATATTTGTATATTTGTATATTTGTATATTTGTATATTTGTATATTTGTATATTTGTATATTTGTATATTTGTATATTTGTATATTTGTATATTTGTATATTTGTATATTTGTATATTTGTATATTTGTATATTTGTATATTTGTATATTTGTATATTTGTATATTTGTATATTTGTATATTTGTATATTTGTATATTTGTATATTTGTATATTTGTATATTTGTATATTTGTATATTTGTATATTTGTATATTTGTATATTTGTATATTTGTATATTTGTATATTTGTATATTTGTATATTTGTATATTTGTATATTTGTATATTTGTATATTTGTATATTTGTATATTTGTATATTTGTATATTTGTATATTTGTATATTTGTATATTTGTATATTTGTATATTTGTATATTTGTATATTTGTATATTTGTATATTTGTATATTTGTATATTTGTATATTTGTATATTTGTATATTTGTATATTTGTATATTTGTATATTTGTATATTTGTATATTTGTATATTTGTATATTTGTATATTTGTATATTTGTATATTTGTATATTTGTATATTTGTATATTTGTATATTTGTATATTTGTATATTTGTATATTTGTATATTTGTATATTTGTATATTTGTATATTTGTATATTTGTATATTTGTATATTTGTATATTTGTATATTTGTATATTTGTATATTTGTATATTTGTATATTTGTATATTTGTATATTTGTATATTTGTATATTTGTATATTTGTATATTTGTATATTTGTATATTTGTATATTTGTATATTTGTATATTTGTATATTTGTATATTTGTATATTTGTATATTTGTATATTTGTATATTTGTATATTTGTATATTTGTATATTTGTATATTTGTATATTTGTATATTTGTATATTTGTATATTTGTATATTTGTATATTTGTATATTTGTATATTTGTATATTTGTATATTTGTATATTTGTATGTTTGTATATTTGTATATTTGTATATTTGTATATTTGTATATTTGTATATTTGTATATTTGTATATTTGTATATTTGTATATTTGTATATTTGTATATTTGTATATTTGTATATTTGTATATTTGTATATTTGTATATTTGTATATTTGTATATTTGTATATTTGTATATTTGTATATTTGTATATTTGTATATTTGTATATTTGTATATTTGTATATTTGTATATTTGTATATTTGTATATTTGTATATTTGTATATTTGTATATTTGTATATTTGTATATTTGTATATTTGTATATTTGTATATTTGTATATTTGTATATTTGTATATTTGTATATTTGTATATTTGTATATTTGTATATTTGTATATTTGTATATTTGTATATTTGTATATTTGTATATTTGTATATTTGTATATTTGTATATTTGTATATTTGTATATTTGTATATTTGTATATTTGTATATTTGTATATTTGTATATTTGTATATTTGTATATTTGTATATTTGTATATTTGTATATTTGTATATTTGTATATTTGTATATTTGTATATTTGTATATTTGTATATTTGTATATTTGTATATTTGTATATTTGTATATTTGTATATTTGTTTATTTGTCGGAGAGAAAGGCTTTCTCTGGTGTGACCATAGGATGAGCTGGTTACTAATCTTGTAATAGGTATGTCGGAGAGAAAGGCTTTCTCCGGTGTGACCATGGGATGAGCTGGTTACTAATCTTGTAATAGGTACTAGTTCTGGTGGTATGGGGACTCAGTTAGAAAACTGAGTCTGGTGTGGCTTCGTTTGCGTTGCTAGGTTTGGTCACTTGCTTTTGGCTACTTTCTTTTTTTCTCTGGCTTTGATGCAGCGAGGTTGTGACACGTGTGTGAATTATAAGAAGATATGGAAAGCAACATTGGCAGCGAAGACTCACCGCATCAGCCAGAGCTTGGTATGAATCAACAGCGGTTGAGGCAACAGGAGAACATTATTGACGACGTGCCTATAGAAATTACCTGTTCGCCGATATCAGAAGTGGGATTCGGCCCTAACCCAACTTCTTCAACGAATGTCTTAGCGTTGCTGCAGCAGCAAAATCTGAACTTTATGGAATTGGTGAAGAAGATACAGATGCCAGCGAGCGAGTTACAATCGACGAGTGAGATTTGCCTGCCAAAGTATAATCCCGACGTTGCTGGTGTGGATGCCACACAGTGGTGTGCTACGGTCGACATCATTTTGCGAGCAAAACCACTGAATGACAGCGCACTCATATTAGCGTTGACCAAAGCGTTGGAGGGCGGAGCGGCACAATGGTTGTCTCAAATATGCTATCCAGGAATAACTTGGCAACAGTTCCGGCAATTGTTCGAGCAGCGATACGAGACATCGGAGACGCCAGCCGCAGTCATCTTGAATTTTCTTAATAGTCGTCCAAGCAACGGCGAGAGTCTGCCTGTTTATGCAAGTCGCAGCGTGACATCACTATGCACAAAACTTCGTAATTTGAATTCTGAACAAATTTTCATCGCGCTGGTTCTTGGCCACATGGCTAACTTCGACCGGCGTATGCAACGAATGGTACACACAACGCATGTAAGCAATCGCCGTGAACTGCAAGCGGAGCTGCAAGTATTCGCAGTGCTGAAAGAACGTCCTACTACATCCAATTGGGAACCCGAGACCAAGCGAGTTAAAACTGAACTCAAATGCTACCAGTGTGGAAAATCGGGACATAAAAAGCAAGACTGTAAATCTCGAATGGGATTTCAACCTTCGCCGGCTGGAAACGAGTGGCGCTCTGGACCGCCTCGTCATGGAAGGGCAAATGTGACTTGCTACCGATGCCAGGAGCCGGGACACATCGCAACTAATTGTCAAAAAAGAGTGCAGCATACTGGAATGGGAGCGAAATCGGAAAAAAGAGTGGAGCTGTGCGTTGTTGGAGAGCCTAAATCGAGCATGTTGGTTCATGGTGAGAGATTTCCAATTACCTTTGATTCGGGAGCTGAGTGCTCATTAATTAAGGAAAGCGTTTCTAATAAGCTAGTTGGTAAGAGAATTCATAACGTTGTCTCTTTAAGGGGAATGGGTAATGCCAATACGTGCAGTACCGCACAAGTCGAATCAAACATCATGGTTGATGGTAATTCTTTGGCAGTTTTGTTTCATATAGTACCAGATGAGTGTATGAAAAATAATATTGTAATTGGCAGAGAAATATTGGCTCAGGGATTTTTAGTGGAAGTTTCTTACGATAATTTTAAGATTGTTCAAACTAAAATTGTAAACGTTTGTGAGACTATTCAACCCACTAATTTTGATAAAATTGAAACTGATATAGACGGAAAAGAAAAAGAAAGTTTAATATCATTACTAAAGCAACACTCAAAATCTTTTACCGAAGGCACCCCGCAAACGCGTGTGAATACTGGGGAAATGCATATTCGTTTGATTGAATCGACTAAGACTGTGCAAAGGCGACCATACAGATTTAGCCCAAGTGAAAGGGAGTTAGTACGCGCTAAAATTAATGAATTAATTGAAGCTAAAGTCATCAGGCCTAGTAGTTCGCCATTTGCTAGTCCTGCATTATTGGTAAAGAAGAAGAATGGTTCAGCGAGACTCTGTGTTGATTATAGGGAGTTAAATAAAAATACAGTTGTAGATAAGTTCCCATTACCGTTGATATCAGACCAAATAGCTAGACTTAGGGGAGCCAAATATTTCACTTCTCTTGACATGGCTAGCGGGTATTATCAGATTTCAATGCACCCTGAATCAATTGTTTATACTGCTTTTGTTACTCCTGATGGGCAGTACGAATTTCTTTCGATGCCCTTCGGATTAAAAAACGCACCTGCAGTGTTTCAAAGAGCTGTGTTGAAGGCACTAGGTAGCCTTGCCCATTCGTTTGTAATAGTTTATATGGATGATATACTAATTGTGGCAGAAACAAAGGAAGAAGCATTCGAGCGGTTGAAACTCGTTTTAGACATTTTAGTGAAGGCAGGATTTTCATTCAATATTTCAAAGTGCTTTTTCTTGAGAACTACAGTCCACTATCTTGGGTATGAGATAAAAGCGGGAGAGATACGTCCAAACTCAAACAAAATAGAATCGCTAATGGCGTTGCCTCCGCCGAAGTCAGTTACTACTTTAAGACAATTCATAGGGTTAGCGTCATATTTTCGTCAGTTCATTCCGGGGTTTTCACAACTGATGAAGCCTTTATATTTTCTGACATCCGAAAAGACTAGTTTTGACTGGCAAACACAGCATGAAGAAATTCGCGGTAAAATCATCGGTGTATTAACAAACAAGCCTGTTTTGATTATTTTTGATCCACAGTTTCCGATAGAACTACATACCGACGCCAGCTCTATTGGTTATGGTGCTATCCTTTTGCATCGCATAAATTCTAGGCCTCATGTAGTCGAATATTATAGCAGAGCAACTAGCTCCTGTGAGTCTAGATACACATCTTATGAATTGGAAACGTTAGCGGTTGTGAATGCTGTAAAACATTTTCGTCACTATTTGCATGGGAGAAAATTCGTGATTTTTACAGATTGTAATGCAATCAAATCTTCCCGAAACAAAGTCGAGTTGTCACCTAGGGTTTATCGTTGGTGGGAGTTTTTACAAGCATTTGAATTTGAAATTGAATACAGAGAGGGTAAACGCATGGCACACGTAGACTTTCTATCTAGGAATCCGGTGTGTCAAAAGAATAAGTCAGTACCAAGTAAAATAGAGGAGAAGCGAATTGATTTAACAGAAATATCGGAAAATTGGATTCTGGTGGAACAACAAAAGGACCCAGAAATATCAGAAATTGTAACTAAGTTGAAGAATGATGACTTACCACTGGCATTAGTTGCCACTTATGAAATTAGGTCAAATGTTTTGTATAGAAAAATTCAGAGGAATTCAAGAACACGTTGTTTACCTGTTGTCCCTCGTACGTTCCGCTGGTCAGTTATAAATCAAGTACATGAGTCGATCATGCATCTAGGATGGGAAAAAACGCTAGATAAGGTGTATGATCATTACTGGTTTTCTGGAATGGCAAAATATGTTCGAAGATTTGTGGAAAACTGTATCACATGCAGAGTCTCTAAGGGTACGTCAGGAAAACCCCAAATCGAATTACACCCAATTCCAAAAATAAGCATTCCTTGGCACACCGTTCACATAGATATATCCGGAAAATTGAGCGGAAAAAGTGATCGTAAGGAATACATTATTGTACAAATCGACGCTTTTACTAAATACGTGTATCTGTTTCACAGTTTTTCTTTGGATGCTAATACTTGTATAAACGCAATGAAATCTTCAATATCTATTTTTGGCGTACCAACACGTTTGATTGCTGATCAGGGGCGCAGCTTTACGGGTACAAAGTTTATGCAATTTTGTTCTAATCAAAAAATACAATTACATTTAGTTGCAACAGGTGCAAGTCGAGCCAACGGTCAAGTTGAAAGGGTCATGAGTACACTAAAGAATCTGTTGACGGCGGTTGAGACAAGTTCTAGATCATGGCAAGATGCACTGGGGGATGTACAGTTGGCCCTTAACTGTACAATTAATCGTAGCACTAAGTGTAGCCCTTTAGAACTTTTGATTGGAAAAGTGGCGCGTCCACTGGGATTGATCCCTATTAGTGATACTGAAACTGAAATCGACAAGATTAAATTAAGGGAGTTGGCTGATAAAAACATGAAAGAGGCGGCTAGATATGAGAAGACGCAATTTGATAAAAATAAGGCTAAGGTAATTAGATTCAGTGTGGGTGATTTTGTGTTACTTAAAAACAGTGAGAGACAACAAACGAAATTAGACCCAAAGTTCAGAGGACCCTTCTTGGTGGTCGAGGTATTGGACGGAGACCGATACGTTTTGAAGTCTACACAGAACAATAGGCGTTACAAGTATCCACACGAAAGTTTGCGAAAGTTACCGGATGTGCAAATTCCAGAAGAGCTTGATGTAAATAATGAAGAACAAATTCAGTTGGAAGAGCCGATTGAAACAGAATAGTGTTCGTCATGTGATTGACGATGGAAGAGGGTTGCTTTAGAAATGTATGTAATTAATGAATTCGTGAAGCCAAGTGTTGGGCGATGGACGAGAGATGTAAATGAATTCGTGAAGCCAAGTGTTGGGCGATGGACGAGAGATGTAAATGAATTCGTGAAGCCAAGTGTTGGGCGATGGACGAGAGATGTAAATGAATTCGTGAAGCCAAGTGGGCGATGGACGAGAAATGTAAATGAATTCGTGAAGCCAAGTGTTGGGCGATGGACGAGAAATGTATGTAATTAATGAATTCGTGAAGCCAAGTGTGGGCGATGGACGAGAAATGTATGAAATTAATGAATTCGTGAAGCCAAGTGGGCGATGGACGAGCAGGGATCTGATTATTGCTTAAGTTAACGATGTTTAAAAGATAAAAATGAAAATGGAAGTTTTGTTAAGATAATCCTACGACATGTTAACAATAGAAGTAACGTTTTGGTATGGAATATGAGTTGAAATTAGTGAACTAAGTTTTCTGAAGTATTCAATAAAGTTATAAAGTTGTAAAATTGCATTGGTGGACACGAGGACGTGTATATGTCAGAATGGCCGTGTCGGAGAGAAAGGCTTTCTCTGGTGTGACCATAGGATGAGCTGGTTACTAATCTTGTAATAGGTATGTCGGAGAGAAAGGCTTTCTCCGGTGTGACCATGGGATGAGCTGGTTACTAAATTTGTAATAGGTACTAGTTCTGGTGGTATGGGGACTCAGTTAGAAAACTGAGTCTGGTGTGGCTTCGTTTGCGTTGCTAGGTTTGGTCACTTGCTTTTGGCTACTTTCTTTTTTTCTCTGGCTTTGATGCAGCGAGGTTGTGACACGTGTGTGAATTATAAGAAGATATGGAAAGCAACATTGGCAGCGAAGACTCACCGCATCAGCCAGAGCTTGGTATGAATCAACAGCGGTTGAGGCAACAGGAGAACATTATTGACGACGTGCCTATAGAAATTACCTGTTCGCCGATATATTTGTATATTTGTATATTTGTATATTTGTATATTTGTATATTTGTATATTTGTATATTTGTATATTTGTATATTTGTATATTTGTATATTTGTATATTTGTATATTTGTATATTTGTATATTTGTATATTTGTATATTTGTATATTTGTATATTTGTATATTTGTATATTTGTATATTTGTATATTTGTATATTTGTATATTTGTATATTTGTATATTTGTATATTTGTATATTTGTATATTTGTATATTTGTATATTTGTATATTTGTATATTTGTATATTTGTATATTTGTATATTTGTATATTTGTATATTTGTATATTTGTATATTTGTATATTTGTATATTTGTATATTTGTATATTTGTATATTTGTATATTTGTATATTTGTATATTTGTATATTTGTATATTTGTATATTTGTATATTTGTATATTTGTATATTTGTATATTTGTATATTTGTATATTTGTATATTTGTATATTTGTATATTTGTATATTTGTATATTTGTATATTTGTATATTTGTATATTTGTATATTTGTATATTTGTATATTTGTATATTTGTATATTTGTATATTTGTATATTTGTATATTTGTATATTTGTATATTTGTATATTTGTATATTTGTATATTTGTATATTTGTATATTTGTATATTTGTATATTTGTATATTTGTATATTTGTATATTTGTATATTTGTATATTTGTATATTTGTATATTTGTATATTTGTATATTTGTATATTTGTATATTTGTATATTTGTATATTTGTATATTTGTATATTTGTATATTTGTATATTTGTATATTTGTATATTTGTATATTTGTATATTTGTATATTTGTATATTTGTATATTTGTATATTTGTATATTTGTATATTTGTATATTTGTATATTTGTATATTTGTATATTTGTATATTTGTATATTTGTATATTTGTATATTTGTATATTTGTATATTTGTATATTTGTATATTTGTATATTTGTATATTTGTATATTTGTATATTTGTATATTTGTATATTTGTATATTTGTATATTTGTATATTTGTATATTTGTATATTTGTATATTTGTATATTTGTATATTTGTATATTTGTATATTTGTATATTTGTATATTTGTATATTTGTATATTTGTATATTTGTATATTTGTATATTTGTATATTTGTATATTTGTATATTTGTATATTTGTATATTTGTATATTTGTATATTTGTATATTTGTATATTTGTATATTTGTATATTTGTATATTTGTATATTTGTATATTTGTATATTTGTATATTTGTATATTTGTATATTTGTATATTTGTATATTTGTATATTTGTATATTTGTATATTTGTATATTTGTATATTTGTATATTTGTATATTTGTATATTTGTATATTTGTATATTTGTATATTTGTATATTTGTATATTTGTATATTTGTATATTTGTATATTTGTATATTTGTATATTTGTATATTTGTATATTTGTATATTTGTATATTTGTATATTTGTATATTTGTATATTTGTATATTTGTATATTTGTATATTTGTATATTTGTATATTTGTATATTTGTATATTTGTATATTTGTATATTTGTATATTTGTATATTTGTATATTTGTATATTTGTATATTTGTATATTTGTATATTTGTATATTTGTATATTTGTATATTTGTATATTTGTATATTTGTATATTTGTATATTTGTATATTTGTATATTTGTATATTTGTATATTTGTATATTTGTATATTTGTATATTTGTATATTTGTATATTTGTATATTTGTATATTTGTATATTTGTATATTTGTATATTTGTATATTTGTATATTTGTATATTTGTATATTTGTATATTTGTATATTTGTATATTTGTATATTTGTATATTTGTATATTTGTATATTTGTATATTTGTATATTTGTATATTTGTATATTTGTATATTTGTATATTTGTATATTTGTATATTTGTATATTTGTATATTTGTATATTTGTATATTTGTATATTTGTATATTTGTATATTTGTATATTTGTATATTTGTATATTTGTATATTTGTATATTTGTATATTTGTATATTTGTATATTTGTATATTTGTATATTTGTATATTTGTATATTTGTATATTTGTATATTTGTATATTTGTATATTTGTATATTTGTATATTTGTATATTTGTATATTTGTATATTTGTATATTTGTATATTTGTATATTTGTATATTTGTATATTTGTATATTTGTATATTTGTATATTTGTATATTTGTATATTTGTATATTTGTATATTTGTATATTTGTATATTTGTATATTTGTATATTTGTATATTTGTATATTTGTATATTTGTATATTTGTATATTTGTATATTTGTATATTTGTATATTTGTATATTTGTATATTTGTATATTTGTATATTTGTATATTTGTATATTTGTATATTTGTATATTTGTATATTTGTATATTTGTATATTTGTATATTTGTATATTTGTATATTTGTATATTTGTATATTTGTATATTTGTATATTTGTATATTTGTATATTTGTATATTTGTATATTTGTATATTTGTATATTTGTATATTTGTATATTTGTATATTTGTATATTTGTATATTTGTATATTTGTATATTTGTATATTTGTATATTTGTATATTTGTATATTTGTATATTTGTATATTTGTATATTTGTATATTTGTATATTTGTATATTTGTATATTTGTATATTTGTATATTTGTATATTTGTATATTTGTATATTTGTATATTTGTATATTTGTATATTTGTATATTTGTATATTTGTATATTTGTATATTTGTATATTTGTATATTTGTATATTTGTATATTTGTATATTTGTATATTTGTATATTTGTATATTTGTATATTTGTATATTTGTATATTTGTATATTTGTATATTTGTATATTTGTATATTTGTATATTTGTATATTTGTATATTTGTATATTTGTATATTTGTATATTTGTATATTTGTATATTTGTATATTTGTATATTTGTATATTTGTATATTTGTATATTTGTATATTTGTATATTTGTATATTTGTATATTTGTATATTTGTATATTTGTATATTTGTATATTTGTATATTTGTATATTTGTATATTTGTATATTTGTATATTTGTATATTTGTATATTTGTATATTTGTATATTTGTATATTTGTATATTTGTATATTTGTATATTTGTATATTTGTATATTTGTATATTTGTATATTTGTATATTTGTATATTTGTATATTTGTATATTTGTATATTTGTATATTTGTATATTTGTATATTTGTATATTTGTATATTTGTATATTTGTATATTTGTATATTTGTATATTTGTATATTTGTATATTTGTATATTTGTATATTTGTATATTTGTATATTTGTATATTTGTATATTTGTATATTTGTATATTTGTATATTTGTATATTTGTATATTTGTATATTTGTATATTTGTATATTTGTATATTTGTATATTTGTATATTTGTATATTTGTATATTTGTATATTTGTATATTTGTATATTTGTATATTTGTATATTTGTATATTTGTATATTTGTATATTTGTATATTTGTATATTTGTATATTTGTATATTTGTATATTTGTATATTTGTATATTTGTATATTTGTATATTTGTATATTTGTATATTTGTATATTTGTATATTTGTATATTTGTATATTTGTATATTTGTATATTTGTATATTTGTATATTTGTATATTTGTATATTTGTATATTTGTATATTTGTATATTTGTATATTTGTATATTTGTATATTTGTATATTTGTATATTTGTATATTTGTATATTTGTATATTTGTATATTTGTATATTTGTATATTTGTATATTTGTATATTTGTATATTTGTATATTTGTATATTTGTATATTTGTATATTTGTATATTTGTATATTTGTATATTTGTATATTTGTATATTTGTATATTTGTATATTTGTATATTTGTATATTTGTATATTTGTATATTTGTATATTTGTATATTTGTATATTTGTATATTTGTATATTTGTATATTTGTATATTTGTATATTTGTATATTTGTATATTTGTATATTTGTATATTTGTATATTTGTATATTTGTATATTTGTATATTTGTATATTTGTATATTTGTATATTTGTATATTTGTATATTTGTATATTTGTATATTTGTATATTTGTATATTTGTATATTTGTATATTTGTATATTTGTATATTTGTATATTTGTATATTTGTATATTTGTATATTTGTATATTTGTATATTTGTATATTTGTATATTTGTATATTTGTATATTTGTATATTTGTATATTTGTATATTTGTATATTTGTATATTTGTATATTTGTATATTTGTATATTTGTATATTTGTATATTTGTATATTTGTATATTTGTATATTTGTATATTTGTATATTTGTATATTTGTATATTTGTATATTTGTATATTTGTATATTTGTATATTTGTATATTTGTATATTTGTATATTTGTATATTTGTATATTTGTATATTTGTATATTTGTATATTTGTATATTTGTATATTTGTATATTTGTATATTTGTATATTTGTATATTTGTATATTTGTATATTTGTATATTTGTATATTTGTATATTTGTATATTTGTATATTTGTATATTTGTATATTTGTATATTTGTATATTTGTATATTTGTATATTTGTATATTTGTATATTTGTATATTTGTATATTTGTATATTTGTATATTTGTATATTTGTATATTTGTATATTTGTATATTTGTATATTTGTATATTTGTATATTTGTATATTTGTATATTTGTATATTTGTATATTTGTATATTTGTATATTTGTATATTTGTATATTTGTATATTTGTATATTTGTATATTTGTATATTTGTATATTTGTATATTTGTATATTTGTATATTTGTATATTTGTATATTTGTATATTTGTATATTTGTATATTTGTATATTTGTATATTTGTATATTTGTATATTTGTATATTTGTATATTTGTATATTTGTATATTTGTATATTTGTATATTTGTATATTTGTATATTTGTATATTTGTATATTTGTATATTTGTATATTTGTATATTTGTATATTTGTATATTTGTATATTTGTATATTTGTATATTTGTATATTTGTATATTTGTATATTTGTATATTTGTATATTTGTATATTTGTATATTTGTATATTTGTATATTTGTATATTTGTATATTTGTATATTTGTATATTTGTATATTTGTATATTTGTATATTTGTATATTTGTATATTTGTATATTTGTATATTTGTATATTTGTATATTTGTATATTTGTATATTTGTATATTTGTATATTTGTATATTTGTATATTTGTATATTTGTATATTTGTATATTTGTATATTTGTATATTTGTATATTTGTATATTTGTATATTTGTATATTTGTATATTTGTATATTTGTATATTTGTATATTTGTATATTTGTATATTTGTATATTTGTATATTTGTATATTTGTATATTTGTATATTTGTATATTTGTATATTTGTATATTTGTATATTTGTATATTTGTATATTTGTATATTTGTATATTTGTATATTTGTATATTTGTATATTTGTATATTTGTATATTTGTATATTTGTATATTTGTATATTTGTATATTTGTATATTTGTATATTTGTATATTTGTATATTTGTATATTTGTATATTTGTATATTTGTATATTTGTATATTTGTATATTTGTATATTTGTATATTTGTATATTTGTATATTTGTATATTTGTATATTTGTATATTTGTATATTTGTATATTTGTATATTTGTATATTTGTATATTTGTATATTTGTATATTTGTATATTTGTATATTTGTATATTTGTATATTTGTATATTTGTATATTTGTATATTTGTATATTTGTATATTTGTATATTTGTATATTTGTATATTTGTATATTTGTATATTTGTATATTTGTATATTTGTATATTTGTATATTTGTATATTTGTATATTTGTATATTTGTATATTTGTATATTTGTATATTTGTATATTTGTATATTTGTATATTTGTATATTTGTATATTTGTATATTTGTATATTTGTATATTTGTATATTTGTATATTTGTATATTTGTATATTTGTATATTTGTATATTTGTATATTTGTATATTTGTATATTTGTATATTTGTATATTTGTATATTTGTATATTTGTATATTTGTATATTTGTATATTTGTATATTTGTATATTTGTATATTTGTATATTTGTATATTTGTATATTTGTATATTTGTATATTTGTATATTTGTATATTTGTATATTTGTATATTTGTATATTTGTATATTTGTATATTTGTATATTTGTATATTTGTATATTTGTATATTTGTATATTTGTATATTTGTATATTTGTATATTTGTATATTTGTATATTTGTATATTTGTATATTTGTATATTTGTATATTTGTATATTTGTATATTTGTATATTTGTATATTTGTATATTTGTATATTTGTATATTTGTATATTTGTATATTTGTATATTTGTATATTTGTATATTTGTATATTTGTATATTTGTATATTTGTATATTTGTATATTTGTATATTTGTATATTTGTATATTTGTATATTTGTATATTTGTATATTTGTATATTTGTATATTTGTATATTTGTATATTTGTATATTTGTATATTTGTATATTTGTATATTTGTATATTTGTATATTTGTATATTTGTATATTTGTATATTTGTATATTTGTATATTTGTATATTTGTATATTTGTATATTTGTATATTTGTATATTTGTATATTTGTATATTTGTATATTTGTATATTTGTATATTTGTATATTTGTATATTTGTATATTTGTATATTTGTATATTTGTATATTTGTATATTTGTATATTTGTATATTTGTATATTTGTATATTTGTATATTTGTATATTTGTATATTTGTATATTTGTATATTTGTATATTTGTATATTTGTATATTTGTATATTTGTATATTTGTATATTTGTATATTTGTATATTTGTATATTTGTATATTTGTATATTTGTATATTTGTATATTTGTATATTTGTATATTTGTATATTTGTATATTTGTATATTTGTATATTTGTATATTTGTATATTTGTATATTTGTATATTTGTATATTTGTATATTTGTATATTTGTATATTTGTATATTTGTATATTTGTATATTTGTATATTTGTATATTTGTATATTTGTATATTTGTATATTTGTATATTTGTATATTTGTATATTTGTATATTTGTATATTTGTATATTTGTATATTTGTATATTTGTATATTTGTATATTTGTATATTTGTATATTTGTATATTTGTATATTTGTATATTTGTATATTTGTATATTTGTATATTTGTATATTTGTATATTTGTATATTTGTATATTTGTATATTTGTATATTTGTATATTTGTATATTTGTATATTTGTATATTTGTATATTTGTATATTTGTATATTGTATATTTGTATATTTGTATATTTGTATATTTGTATATTTGTATATTTGTATATTTGTATATTTGTATATTTGTATATTTGTATATTTGTATATTTGTATATTTGTATATTTGTATATTTGTATATTTGTATATTTGTATATTTGTATATTTGTATATTTGTATATTTGTATATTTGTATATTTGTATATTTGTATATTTGTATATTTGTATATTTGTATATTTGTATATTTGTATATTTGTATATTTGTATATTTGTATATTTGTATATTTGTATATTTGTATATTTGTATATTTGTATATTTGTATATTTGTATATTTGTATATTTGTATATTTGTATATTTGTATATTTGTATATTTGTATATTTGTATATTTGTATATTTGTATATTTGTATATTTGTATATTTGTATATTTGTATATTTGTATATTTGTATATTTGTATATTTGTATATTTGTATATTTGTATATTTGTATATTTGTATATTTGTATATTTGTATATTTGTATATTTGTATATTTGTATATTTGTATATTTGTATATTTGTATATTTGTATATTTGTATATTTGTATATTGTATATTTGTATATTTGTATATTTGTATATTTGTATATTTGTATATTTGTATATTTGTATATTTGTATATTTGTATATTTGTATATTTGTATATTTGTATATTTGTATATTTGTATATTTGTATATTTGTATATTTGTATATTTGTATATTTGTATATTTGTATATTTGTATATTTGTATATTTGTATATTTGTATATTTGTATATTTGTATATTTGTATATTTGTATATTTGTATATTTGTATATTTGTATATTTGTATATTTGTATATTTGTATATTTGTATATTTGTATATTTGTATATTTGTATATTTGTATATTTGTATATTTGTATATTTGTATATTTGTATATTTGTATATTTGTATATTTGTATATTTGTATATTTGTATATTTGTATATTTGTATATTTGTATATTTGTATATTTGTATATTTGTATATTTGTATATTTGTATATTTGTATATTTGTATATTTGTATATTTGTATATTTGTATATTTGTATATTTGTATATTTGTATATTTGTATATTTGTATATTTGTATATTTGTATATTTGTATATTTGTATATTTGTATATTTGTATATTTGTATATTTGTATATTTGTATATTTGTATATTTGTATATTTGTATATTTGTATATTTGTATATTTGTATATTTGTATATTTGTATATTTGTATATTTGTATATTTGTATATTTGTATATTTGTATATTTGTATATTTGTATATTTGTATATTTGTATATTTGTATATTTGTATATTTGTATATTTGTATATTTGTATATTTGTATATTTGTATATTTGTATATTTGTATATTTGTATATTTGTATATTTGTATATTTGTATATTTGTATATTTGTATATTTGTATATTTGTATATTTGTATATTTGTATATTTGTATATTTGTATATTTGTATATTTGTATATTTGTATATTTGTATATTTGTATATTTGTATATTTGTATATTTGTATATTTGTATATTTGTATATTTGTATATTTGTATATTTGTATATTTGTATATTTGTATATTTGTATATTTGTATATTTGTATATTTGTATATTTGTATATTTGTATATTTGTATATTTGTATATTTGTATATTTGTATATTTGTATATTTGTATATTTGTATATTTGTATATTTGTATATTTGTATATTTGTATATTTGTATATTTGTATATTTGTATATTTGTATATTTGTATATTTGTATATTTGTATATTTGTATATTTGTATATTTGTATATTTGTATATTTGTATATTTGTATATTTGTATATTTGTATATTTGTATATTGTATATTTGTATATTTGTATATTTGTATATTTGTATATTTGTATATTTGTATATTTGTATATTTGTATATTTGTATATTTGTATATTTGTATATTTGTATATTTGTATATTTGTATATTTGTATATTTGTATATTTGTATATTTGTATATTTGTATATTTGTATATTTGTATATTTGTATATTTGTATATTTGTATATTTGTATATTTGTATATTTGTATATTTGTATATTTGTATATTTGTATATTTGTATATTTGTATATTTGTATATTTGTATATTTGTATATTTGTATATTTGTATATTTGTATATTTGTATATTTGTATATTTGTATATTTGTATATTTGTATATTTGTATATTTGTATATTTGTATATTTGTATATTTGTATATTTGTATATTTGTATATTTGTATATTTGTATATTTGTATATTTGTATATTTGTATATTTGTATATTTGTATATTTGTATATTTGTATATTTGTATATTTGTATATTTGTATATTTGTATATTTGTATATTTGTATATTTGTATATTTGTATATTTGTATATTTGTATATTTGTATATTTGTATATTTGTATATTTGTATATTTGTATATTTGTATATTTGTATATTTGTATATTTGTATATTTGTATATTTGTATATTTGTATATTTGTATATTTGTATATTTGTATATTTGTATATTTGTATATTTGTATATTTGTATATTTGTATATTTGTATATTTGTATATTTGTATATTTGTATATTTGTATATTTGTATATTTGTATATTTGTATATTTGTATATTTGTATATTTGTATATTTGTATATTTGTATATTTGTATATTTGTATATTTGTATATTTGTATATTTGTATATTTGTATATTTGTATATTTGTATATTTGTATATTTGTATATTTGTATATTTGTATATTTGTATATTTGTATATTTGTATATTTGTATATTTGTATATTTGTATATTTGTATATTTGTATATTTGTATATTTGTATATTTGTATATTTGTATATTTGTATATTTGTATATTTGTATATTTGTATATTTGTATATTTGTATATTTGTATATTTGTATATTTGTATATTTGTATATTTGTATATTTGTATATTTGTATATTTGTATATTTGTATATTTGTATATTTGTATATTTGTATATTTGTATATTTGTATATTTGTATATTTGTATATTTGTATATTTGTATATTTGTATATTTGTATATTTGTATATTTGTATATTTGTATATTTGTATATTTGTATATTTGTATATTTGTATATTTGTATATTTGTATATTTGTATATTTGTATATTTGTATATTTGTATATTTGTATATTTGTATATTTGTATATTTGTATATTTGTATATTTGTATATTTGTATATTTGTATATTTGTATATTTGTATATTTGTATATTTGTATATTTGTATATTTGTATATTTGTATATTTGTATATTTGTATATTTGTATATTTGTATATTTGTATATTTGTATATTTGTATATTTGTATATTTGTATATTTGTATATTTGTATATTTGTATATTTGTATATTTGTATATTTGTATATTTGTATATTTGTATATTTGTATATTTGTATATTTGTATATTTGTATATTTGTATATTTGTATATTTGTATATTTGTATATTTGTATATTTGTATATGTGTATATTTGTATATTTGTATATTTGTATATTTGTATATTTGTATATTTGTATATTTGTATATTGTATATTTGTATATTTGTATATTTGTATATTTGTATATTTGTATATTTGTATATTTGTATATTGTATATTTGTATATTTGTATATTTGTATATTTGTATATTTGTATATTTGTATATTTGTATATTTGATATATTGTAATTTTGTATATTTGTATATTTGTATATTTGTATATTTGTATATTTGTATATTTGTATATTTGTATATTTGTATATTTGTATATTTGTATATTTGTATATTTGTATATTTGTATATTTGTATATTTGTATATTTGTATATTTGTATATTTGTATATTTGTATATTTGTATATTTGTATATTTGTATATTTGTATATTTGTATATTTGTATATTGTATATTTGTATATTTGTATATTGTATATTTGTATATTTGTATATTTGTATATTTGTATATTTGTATATTT
>NW_027222545.1:0-16386 GCF_030179895.1 Drosophila kikkawai
TGCGATACTCTATTGGTATCTACGGAATGTAGGGACATTATATTATTTTAATTCAGGGAATTTTTAAAAGATTAAAAAGGTATATTAAAAAACCAAATTGTACCGTGTTTGATCAAATGATGTGGTTTTAATCAAACACAATCCAGTATATTTACTTTAATTAGCTTAAGGGGGGATATACATGTAAACCAAAATTTTTTTTGGTTAAAAAAATAGTTTGTTACTTAAACAATATACTGTGTAAGTTTCATTATCGAATTCCAACTCCAAGTGCCTCAAATCAACTATATACGCAAGGTATATAAGTGTTAAACGTATTTTCTCTGCTTAAAATTTTTGCATTTTTACCTATGCTATGGGCACGATTCACAAAAAACTATGTAACGTATCGGAGTGAATAAAAATTATTATGATCAGCATGAAATTATCTTCTATTTGAACCTAAATGCGGGTAATACAAATGAGTATTACTATTTTTTAAGAGGGTGGAAGTGAAATCTGATTACCTGAACATGGCGTTTTTCCTTAGGAAATTATTTCCTACATTAAAAAATTCACGAAAAATGTCTACATTTTGACCGTTTACATGTATATCCCCCTTAAGGCCTGAAGTTGGTATAGCTAAACTAAAATTTCGCGCAATTTGAATTACGCGTTAATTTCATAATAAATAAATAAATAAATAAAATATTTACTTAAGTTATTAAGTTCGAAATAAATGTATTCAAACTGCTTGATTTGAACATTTTATTTAAGTAATAAAAAACAAATCAATTTGTTTTTTCTATTTTTCTTAAGATATTAATATTACACTTACAAACTAAAAATCCATCAAATTAAATGCTTAAAAGATTTCATTTCCCGTCTCCTTGGGTACTGTGCTCAAGAAAACTCGAATATGAACGTTGTATGGGGAACATAATAGGCCATTTCCAAGAAACAAATGCATAAATTCAGTTTAAACTTTTATTAACTAAAACATGTGTCCTATTTATTTTACAAAATTGACAAAAACTAATATATTTTAAAATATTAATATTTTTTAGGTAGCCAAAACCATACCCGAAAGTACCAAGAAAGCCGACAATTTATGTATGAAAGGCCAATTTGAAAGTGGTCAAAAAATACCATAATTTGTTTAAAACGAAAATATTTTGAGTGTTCCCGCAAGTAAAAGGTTCAAATTTCACTCTTTCTAAAAAATATTCATAATATTCATAAATTTTAATATTTTAACAGATGATTTTTCACGAAATGCTTTGGTCAAAAATGCAAATCTTGAACTTCAGACACTTTTACAAAATGATCCAAACAATAATTTCACATTAAAATAACTAAACATGTTTTATGAAACATTTAAGTGCTTAAAATAATTAAAACATTCTACCATTTAAAAATATAACATTGAGAAAAGAAGAAATTAAAACTGCACATCGATCAAACATAGGCAACGTAAATGAGCGCTGCCAAACACATAGTTATACTGCTCTCCTCCTCGATTCTCATATCAACGAGGGACGTCGGGTCTAGACCGCTCGCGCCATTTCTATACAAACAAAAGTGTTTTTCGTTAGCTTTCGAAAATAATTAGTGAAGCAAAAATGTCCGACTCTGCAGTGGCAACATCCGCGTCCCCAGTGGCTGCCCCACCAGTGCCAGTTGAGAAGAAGGTGGCCGCCAAAAAGGCATCTGGTTCAGGAGCTACCAAGGCCAAGAAGGCAGCAGTTCCACCATCACATCCGCCAACTCAACAAATGGTGGATGCTTCCATCAAGAACTTGAAGGAGCGTGGTGGCTCATCGCTTCTGGCAATCAAGAAATATATCACTGCCACCTACAAATGCGACGCCCAGAGACTGGCTCCATTCATCAAGAAGTACTTGAAGTCCGCAGTGGCTAATGGAAAGCTGATCCAAACAAAGGGAAAGGGTGCGTCTGGTTCCTTCAAACTGTCGGCCTCTGCCAAAAAGGAGCCCAAGCCAAAGGTTGCGGCTGCTGAGAAAAAAGTCAAAAGCAAGAAGGTAGTCACCAAGAAAGCCGGAGCCACCGCAAAGAAAGCCGCCGGAGCTGCTGACAAGAAACCCAAGGCTAAGAAGGCCGTTGCCACCAAGAAGACTGCCGAGAAGAAGAAAACTGAGAAGGCAAAGGCCAAGGATGCCAAGAAAACTGGAGTCGTAAAGGCAAAGCCAGCAGCAGCAAAGGCTAAGCCGGCCGCCGCGAAGCCAAAGGCAGCCAAGGCACCGAAGGCCAAGGCAGCAGCGTCCGCCAAGCCTAAGAAGGCAGTGAAGAAAGCAACTGCTCCGGCTACCGCTAAGAAGCCGAAAGCCAAGACCACGGCGTCGAAGAAGTAAATTAAGATAATCTTAATTATCGCAATTTTAGATTTCGAAATCTGAAATTTGAAATTGATTTAAACAAGCCCTTTTCAGGGCTACAAAACTTTTTAAAAGAGAGCTAAATTATCATTTTTTTAAAATTACAAATAGTGTTCCCGTTGAAATGGACCCGCTTCCTTTAAAACCCAGAAGTATTTATATATTTGATAATAAATAATAATACTAATAAATTAATTTTCGGAGGAAAATAGCGTATCGCAGTCAAGAGTCATGTCCGACCCTATAAACCATATTAATTTTTGGTCAGCATATCGATCTAAGTCGATTTTTTGGTAGAATTACTTTTTTTTTTCCAAATTTTTTAAAGGGGTCACATTTAAATTGTACTATTCCAGGAAAATTTTAATTCGAAATAGATTTTATATTTTACAGGACAGCTTTTGGTTTTAAAATGGAAGCTTTATATATTTAAAGAAAAATTAGGCTTTTGAAAATTCAGATTCTTTGGTAAAACTTTTTGTGGCCCTGAAAAGGGCCTT
The DNA here is from genome assembly GCF_030179895.1 of Drosophila kikkawai. Lineage (NCBI taxonomy): Eukaryota > Metazoa > Arthropoda > Insecta > Diptera > Drosophilidae > Drosophila > Drosophila kikkawai. Next base: position 2,876 of record NW_027222545.1, read on the forward strand.
TTTAATGCTTCTCCGCATACGCGGGGAAATTTACTTGGAGCTGGTGTACTTGGTGACAGCCTTGGTTCCCTCACTGACGGCGTGCTTTGCCAACTCTCCGGGCAGGAGCAGACGAACAGCAGTTTGGATTTCCCGACTGGTGATGGTCGAGCGCCTGTTGTAGTGCGCCAGACGAGAAGCCTCGGCAGCAATGCGCTCGAAGATGTCATTCACAAAGCTGTTCATGATGCTCATCGCCTTCGAGGAAATGCCAGTGTCGGGATGGACCTGCTTCAGGACCTTGTAGATGTAGATAGCATAGCTCTCCTTCCTCTTCCGCTTCTTCTTCTTGTCGTTCTTAGTGATGTTCTTCTGGGCCTTGCCAGCCTTCTTGGCTGCCTTTCCACTGGTTTTAGGCGGCATTATTTTTTCACTTCACTTCACTTTGCGATTAACTCACTTTTCATAGCAGTCGGGCTTGGGTGTTCGCTCTTATACTTTTTTTCAAGCAATGTTTTCAGGTCTAAGGCGACCCACCCCTAACTGAACGCACAGGCAGAACTAAAAGTATAAATTCGTGACAAGCTGGGCAGCCGGCAACATTCGTTCTTCGTGTGTGTGCAGTGAATAAAGTGAAATAAGAGAAAATGTCTGGTCGTGGAAAAGGTGGCAAAGTTAAGGGAAAGGCAAAGTCCCGGTCCAACCGTGCCGGACTTCAGTTCCCTGTCGGCCGTATCCATCGTCTGCTCCGCAAGGGCAACTACGCCGAGCGCGTCGGTGCCGGCGCTCCAGTTTACCTGGCTGCCGTGATGGAATATCTGGCCGCTGAGGTTCTCGAGTTGGCTGGCAATGCTGCTCGTGACAACAAGAAGACGAGGATCATCCCGCGTCATCTGCAGCTGGCCATCCGCAACGACGAAGAGTTGAACAAGCTGCTCTCCGGCGTCACCATTGCCCAGGGAGGTGTGTTGCCCAACATCCAGGCTGTTCTGTTGCCCAAGAAGACCGAGAAGAAGGCTTAAGCGTTCAAAAAGCGTGCCAGAAACCTTGTATATAAAAACTAACTCAAAACCCAAACGTCCTTTTCAGGACGACCAAACTATTTTAAAAGAAACGTACATTTTCAAATATGCCTAGCTAAGTTTAAACAATATTAATAATTATATAATAAATAAATTTATATATATAAAATATACATATAATATTTATATTTTTGGTTATCGCTATGCAGAAACCAATAGTACAGTCGCCAGAGAAATTCCAGTAACGAAACAAGACCGAGAAGGCTTAAGCGTTCAAAAAGCGTGCCAGCAACCTTGTACATAAAAACAAACTCAAACCCAAACGTCCTTTTCAGGACGACCAAACTATTTTAAAAGAAACTTACATTTTCAAATATGCCTAGCTAAGTTTAAACAATATTAATAATTATATAATAAATAAATTTATATATATATAATATACATATAATATTTATATTTTTGGTTATCGCTATGCAGAAACCAATAGTACAGTCGCCAGAGAAATTCCAGTAACGAAACAAGACCGAGAAGGCTTAAGCGTTCAAAAAGCGTGTAAGCAACCTTGTACATAAAAACAAACTCAAACCCAAACGTCCTTTTCAGGACGACCAAACTATTTTAAAAGAAACTTACATTTTCAAATATGCCTAGCTAAGTTTAAACAATATTAATAATTATATAATAAATAAATTTATATATATATAATATACATATAATATTTATATTTTTGGTTATCGCTATGCAGAAACCAATAGTACAGTCGTCAGAGAAATTCCAGGACATGGACAATGAAGATCGTCATTGCAAGACAGTTTACGCTACCTAAAGATGTGATTGTCTTCCTACGGAAACCCCGACCAATTCAAATAAAGATATTTCCATTCTTGGGCTAGAATATTCAATGTTAAGATATATGCGAAATATAACTTGATAATTTTTCTCTTTTATGAAATTAAGTGGTGGTCCTGAAAAGGACCGATTGTTGAGAAGTACAGACTGTACTGATTTTTTAACCGCCGAAACCGTACAGGGTGCGGCCTTGTCTCTTCAGGGCGTAGACGACGTCCATGGCTGTGACGGTCTTCCTCTTGGCGTGTTCAGTGTAGGTGACGGCATCACGGATCACGTTCTCCAAAAACACCTTCAGAACACCACGGGTTTCCTCGTAAATGAGTCCCGAAATGCGCTTCACGCCGCCACGCCGAGCCAGACGACGGATGGCTGGCTTTGTGATACCCTGGATGTTATCACGCAGCACTTTGCGATGACGCTTGGCGCCACCTTTTCCCAAGCCTTTGCCTCCTTTACCGCGACCAGTCATTTTTCACTATTTTATTTTTACACTTCGAAAGTCACCACTGAACTAATGTAGAAGCCGCGTCGGCCGCTCCTATTTATACCTAAACTCTGCTCTGCACGAGCGAGCCCGAACGCTATGGCCTTCTCGCTCTGTGCTCGACAAACGAAATGGCATGTGCTTCGACTAGCTCTCTCTTTTCCACCCTCCACGTTTTGCTATATAAGAGGGTAGGCAATGCGCAGCTCGTTTATTGTGTTTTCAGACTCGTGAAGTAAACAGTGGACAGACAGTGAAAATAAGAAGAATATAAAATGGCCCGTACCAAGCAGACCGCTCGCAAATCGACTGGTGGCAAGGCGCCACGCAAACAACTGGCAACCAAGGCCGCTCGCAAGAGTGCCCCAGCCACCGGTGGTGTGAAGAAGCCCCATCGCTATCGCCCCGGAACTGTGGCTCTGCGTGAGATCCGTCGCTACCAGAAGAGTACCGAGCTGCTGATCCGCAAGCTGCCTTTCCAGCGCTTGGTGCGTGAAATCGCTCAGGACTTCAAGACTGACCTGCGCTTCCAGAGCTCGGCCGTGATGGCTCTGCAGGAAGCTAGCGAAGCCTACCTGGTTGGTCTCTTTGAAGATACCAACTTGTGTGCCATCCACGCCAAGCGAGTCACAATCATGCCCAAGGACATCCAGCTGGCCCGTCGTATCCGTGGCGAGCGTGCTTAAGTTGAGATTGCTTCGACTAGCAAATAGCGTCAATACATTTTGTACAAATCGGTCCTTTTCAGGACCACAAACATATTTATAATAGAGATTATACATTTTCATATATAATTTACATACTACAAATAAAACATTCCCGGTTTTGCGTTTTTATGGTTAAATATCTTATAGTCAGAGATCGATCTTAAAATATATAAATACAAATATTTACAATTATTTAGATAGTGCGATACTCTATTGGTATCTACGGAATGTAGGGACATTTATATTATTTTAATTCAGGGAATTTTTAAAAGATTAAAAAGGTATATTAAAAAACCAAATTGTACCGTGTTTGATCAAATTGATGTGGTTTTAATCAAACACAATCCAGTATATTTACTTTAATTAGCTTAAGGGGGGATATACATGTAAACCAAAATTTTTTTTGGTTTAAAAAATAGTTTGTTACTTAAAGAATATACTGTGTAAGTTTCATTATCGAATTCCAACTCCAAGTGCCTCAAATCAACTATATACGCAAGGTATATAAGTGTTAAACGTATTTTTCTCTGCTTAAAATTTTTGCATTTTTACCTATGCTATGGGCACGATTCACAAAAAACTATGTAACATATCGGAGTGAATAAAAATTATTATGATCAGCATGAAATTATCTTCTATTTGAACCTAAATGCAAATGAGTATTACTATTTTTTAAGAGGGTGGGAAGTGAAATCTGATTACCTGAACATGGCATTTTCCTTAGGAAATTATTTCCTACATTAAAAAATTCACGAAAAATGTCTACATTTTGACCGTTTACATGTATATCCCCCTTAAGGCCTGAAGTTGGTATAGCTAAACTAAAATTTCGCGCAATTTGAATTACGCGTTAATTTCATTATAAATAAATAAATAAATAAAATATTTACTTAAGTTATTAAGTTCGAAATAAATGTATTCAAACTGCTTGATTTGAACATTTTATTTAAGTAATAAAAAACAAATCAATTTGTTTTTTCTATTTTTCTTAAGATATTAATATTACACTTATAAACTAAAAATCCATCAAATTAAATGCTTAAAAGATTTCATTTCCCGTCTCCTTGGGTACTGTGCTCAAGAAAACTCGAATATGAACGTTGTATGGGGAACATAATAGGCCATTTCCAAGAAACAAATGCATAAATTCAGTTTAAACTTTTATTAACTAAAACATGTGTCCTATTTATTTTACAAAATTGACAAAAACTAATATATTTTAAAATATTAATATTTTTTAGGTAGCCAAAACCATACCCGAAAGTACCAAGAAAGCCGACAATTTATGTATGAAAGGGCCAATTTGAAAGTGGTCAAAAAATACCATAATTTGTTTAAAACGAAAATATTTTGAGTGTTCCCGCAAGTAAAAGGTTCAAATTTCACTCTTTCTAAAAAATATTCATAATATTCATAAATTTTAATATTTTAACAGATGATTTTTCACGAAATGCTTTGGTCAAAAATGCAAATCTTGAACTTCAGACACTTTTACAAAATGATCCAAACAATAATTTCACATTAAAATAACTAAACATGTTTTATGAAACATTTAAGTGCTTAAAATAATTAAAACATTCTACCATTTAAAAATATAACATTGAGAAAAGAAGAAAATAAAACTGCACATCGATCAAACATAGGCAACGTAAATGAGCGCTGCCAAACACATAGTTATACTGCTCTCCTCCTCGATTCTCATATCAACGAGGGACGTCGGGTCTAGACCGCTCGCGCCACATCTATACAAACAAAAGTGTTTTTCGTTAGCTTTCGAAAATAATTAGTGAAGCAAAAATGTCCGACTCTGCAGTGGCAACATCCGCGTCCCCAGTGGCTGCCCCACCAGCGCCAGTTGAGAAGAAGGTGGCCGCCAAAAAGGCATCTGGTTCAGGAGCTACCAAGGCCAAGAAGGCAGCAGTTCCACCATCACATCCGCCAACTCAACAAATGGTGGATGCTTCCATCAAGAACTTGAAGGAGCGTGGTGGCTCATCGCTTCTGGCAATCAAGAAATATATCACTGCCACCTACAAATGCGACGCCCAGAAACTGGCTCCATTCATCAAGAAGTACTTGAAGTCGGCAGTGGCTAATGGAAAGCTGATCCAAACAAAGGGAAAGGGTGCGTCTGGTTCCTTCAAACTGTCGGCCTCCGCAAAAAAGGAGCCCAAGCCAAAGGTTGCGGCTGCTGAGAAAAAAGTCAAAAGCAAGAAGGTAGTCACCAAGAAAGCCGGAGCCACCGTAAAGAAAGCCGCCGGAGCTGCTGACAAGAAACCCAAGGCTAAGAAGGCCGTTGCCACCAAGAAGACTGCCGAGAAGAAGAAAACTGAGAAGGCAAAGGCCAAGGATGCCAAGAAAACTGGAGTCGTAAAGGCAAAGCCAGCAGCAGCAAAGGCTAAGCCGGCCGCCGCGAAGCCAAAGGCAGCCAAGGCACCGAAGGCCAAGGCAGCAGCGTCCGCCAAGCCTAAGAAGGCAGTGAAGAAAGCAACTGCTCCGGCTACCGCTAAGAAGCCGAAAGCCAAGACCACGGCGTCGAAGAAGTAAATTAAGATAATCTTAATTATGGCAATTTTAGATTTCGAAATCTGAAATTTGAAATTGATTTAAACAAGCCCTTTTCAGGGCTACAAAACTTTTTTAAAAGAGAGCTAAATTATCAATTTTTTAAAATTACAAATAGTGTTCCCGCTTCCTTTAAAACCCAGAAGTATTTATATATTTGATAATAAATAATAATACTAATAAATTAATTTTCGGAGGAAAATTGCGTATCGCAGTCAAGAGTCATGTCCGACCCTATAAACCATTTTAATTTTTGGTCAGCATATCGATCTAAGTCGATTTTTTGGTAGAATTACTTTTTTTTCCAAATTTTTTAAAGGGGTCACATTTAAATTGTACTATTCCAGGAAAATTTTAATTCGAAATAGATTTTATATTTTACAGGACAGCTTTTGGTTTTAAAATGGAAGCTTTATATATTTAAAGAAAAATTAGGCTTTTGAAAATTCAGGTGAAATTTACTTGGAGCTGGTGTACTTGGTGACAGCCTTGGTTCCCTCACTGACGGCGTGCTTTGCCAACTCTCCGGGCAGGAGCAGACGAACAGCAGTTTGGATTTCCCGACTGGTGATGGTCGAGCGCTTGTTGTAGTGCGCCAGACGAGAAGCCTCGGCAGCAATGCGCTCGAAGATGTCATTCACAAAGCTGTTCATGATGCTCATCGCCTTCGAGGAAATGCCAGTGTCGGGATGGACCTGCTTCAGGACCTTGTAGATGTAGATAGCATAGCTCTCCTTCCTCTTCCGCTTCTTCTTCTTGTCGTTCTTAGTGATGTTCTTCTGGGCCTTGCCAGCCTTCTTGGCTGCCTTTCCACTGGTTTTAGGCGGCATTATTTTTTCACTTCACTTCACTTTGCGATTAACTCACTTTTCATAGCAGTCGGGCTTGGGTGTTCGCTCTTATACTTTTTTTCAAGCAATGTTTTCAGGTCTAAGGCGACCCACCCCTAACTGAACGCACAGGCAGAACTAAAAGTATAAATTCGTGACAAGCTGGGCAGCCGGCAACATTCGTTCTTCGTGTGTGTGCAGTGAATAAAGTGAAATAAGAGAAAATGTCTGGTCGTGGAAAAGGTGGCAAAGTTAAGGGAAAGGCAAAGTCCCGGTCCAACCGTGCCGGACTTCAGTTCCCTGTCGGCCGTATCCATCGTCTGCTCCGCAAGGGCAACTACGCCGAGCGCGTCGGTGCCGGCGCTCCAGTTTACCTGGCTGCCGTGATGGAATATCTGGCCGCTGAGGTTCTCGAGTTGGCTGGCAATGCTGCTCGTGACAACAAGAAGACGAGGATCATCCCGCGTCATCTGCAGCTGGCTATCCGCAACGACGAAGAGTTGAACAAGCTGCTCTCCGGCGTCACCATTGCCCAGGGAGGTGTGTTGCCCAACATCCAGGCTGTTCTGTTGCCCAAGAAGACCGAGAAGAAGGCTTAAGCGTTCAAAAAGCGTGCCAGAAACCTTGTACATAAAAACAAACTCAAACCCAAACGTCCTTTTCAGGACGACCAAACTATTTTAGAAGAAACTTACATTTTCAAATATGCCTAGCTAAGTTTAAACAATATTAATAATTATATAATAAATAAATTTATATATATAAAATATACATATAATATTTATATTTTTGGTTATCGCTATGCAGAAACCAATAGTACAGTCGCCAGAGAAATTCCAGTAACGAAACAAGACCGAGAAGGCTTAAGCGTTCAAAAAGCGTGCCAGCAACCTTGTACATAAAAACAAACTCAAACCCAAACGTCCTTTTCAGGACGACCAAACTATTTTAAAAGAAACTTACATTTTCAAATATGCCTAGCTAAGTTTAAACAATATTAATAATTATATAATAAATAAATTTTGTATATATAAAATATACATATAATATTTATATTTTTGGTTATCGCTATGCAGAAACCAATAGTACAGTCGTCAGAGAAATTCCAGGACATGGACAATGAACATTGTCATTGCAAGACAGTTTACGCTACCTAAAGATGTGATTGTCTTCCTACGGAAACCCCGACCAATTCAAATAAAGATATTTCCATTCTTGGGCTAGAATATTCAATGTTAAGATATATGCGAAATATAACTTGATAATTTTTCTCTTTTATGAAATTAAGTGGTGGTCCTGAAAAGGACCGATTGTTGAGAAGTACAGACTGTACTGATTTTTTAACCGCCGAAACCGTACAGGGTGCGGCCTTGTCTCTTCAGGGCGTAGACGACGTCCATGGCTGTGACGGTCTTCCTCTTGGCGTGTTCAGTGTAGGTGACGGCATCACGGATCACGTTCTCCAAAAACACCTTCAGAACACCACGGGTTTCCTCGTAAATGAGTCCCGAAATGCGCTTCACGCCGCCACGCCGAGCCAGACGACGGATGGCTGGCTTTGTGATACCCTGGATGTTATCACGCAGCACTTTGCGATGACGCTTGGCGCCACCTTTTCCCAAGCCTTTGCCTCCTTTACCGCGACCAGTCATTTTTCACTATTTTATTTTTACACTTCGAAAGTCACCACTGAACTAATGTAGAAGCCGCGTCGGCCGCTCCTATTTATACCTAAACTCTGCTCTGCACGAGCGAGCCCGAACGCTATGGCCTTCTCGCTCTGTGCTCGACAAACGAAATGGCATGTGCTTCGACTAGCTCTCTCTTTTCCACCCTCCACGTTTTGCTATATAAGAGGGTAGGCAATGCGCAGCTCGTTTATTGTGTTTTCAGACTCGTGAAGTAAACAGTGGACAGACAGTGAAAATAAGAAGAATATAAAATGGCCCGTACCAAGCAGACCGCTCGCAAATCGACTGGTGGCAAGGCGCCACGCAAACAACTGGCAACCAAGGCCGCTCGCAAGAGTGCCCCAGCCACCGGTGGTGTGAAGAAGCCCCATCGCTATCGCCCCGGAACTGTGGCTCTGCGTGAGATCCGTCGCTACCAGAAGAGTACCGAGCTGCTGATCCGCAAGCTGCCTTTCCAGCGCTTGGTGCGTGAAATCGCTCAGGACTTCAAGACTGACCTGCGCTTCCAGAGCTCGGCCGTGATGGCTCTGCAGGAAGCTAGCGAAGCCTACCTGGTTGGTCTCTTTGAAGATACCAACTTGTGTGCCATCCACGCCAAGCGAGTCACAATCATGCCCAAGGACATCCAGCTGGCCCGTCGTATCCGTGGCGAGCGTGCTTAAGTTGAGATTGCTTCGACTAGCAAATAGCGTCAATACATTTTGTACAAATCGGTCCTTTTCAGGACCACAAACATATTTATAATAGAGATTATACATTTTCATATATAATTTACATACTACAAATAAAACATTCCCGGTTTTGCGTTTTTATGGTTAAATATCTATAGTCAGAGATCGATCTTAAAATATATAAATACAAATATTTACAATTATTTAGATAGTGCGATACTCTATTGGTATCTACGGAATGTAGGGACATTTATATTATTTTAATTCAGGGAATTTTTAAAAGATTAAAAAGGTATATTAAAAAACCAAATTGTACCGTGTTTGATCAAATTGATGTGGTTTTAATCAAACACAATCCAGTATATTTACTTTAATTAGCTTAAGGGGGGATATACATGTAAACCAAATTTTTTTTGGTTTAAAAAATAGTTTGTTACTTAAAGAATATACTGTGTAAGTTTCATTATCGAATTCCAACTCCAAGTGCCTCAAATCAACTATATACGCAAGGTATATAAGTGTTAAACGTATTTTTCTCTGCTTAAAATTTTTGCATTTTTACCTATGCTATGGGCACGATTCACAAAAAACTATGTAACATATCGGAGTGAATAAAAATTATTATGATCAGCATGAAATTATCTTCTATTTGAACCTAAATGCGGGTAATACAAATGAGTATTACTATTTTTTAAGAGGGTGGGAAGTGAAATCTGATTACCTGAACATGGCATTTTTCCTTAGGAAATTATTTCCTACATTAAAAAATTCACGAAAAATGTCTACATTTTGACCGTTTACATGTATATCCCCCTTAAGGCCTGAAGTTGGTATAGCTAAACTAAAATTTCGCTCAATTTGAATTACGCGTTAATTTCATTATAAATAAATAAATAAATAAAATATTTACTTAAGTTATTAAGTTCGAAATAAATGTATTCAAACTGCTTGATTTGAACATTTTATTTAAGTAATAAAAAACAAATCAATTTGTTTTTTATATTTTTCTTAAGATATTAATATTACACTTATAAACTAAAAATCCATCAAATTAAATGCTTAAAAGATTTCATTTCCCGTCTCCTTGGGTACTGTGCTCAAGAAAACTCGAATATGAACGTTGTATGGGGAACATAATAGGCCATTTCCTAAAAGTATAAATTCGTGACAAGCTGGGCAGCCGGCAACATTCGTTCTTCGTGTGTGTGCAGTGAATAAAGTGAAATAAGAGAAAATGTCTGGTCGTGGAAAAGGTGGCAAAGTTAAGGGAAAGGCAAAGTCCCGGTCCAACCGTGCCGGACTTCAGTTCCCTGTCGGCCGTATCCATCGTCTGCTCCGCAAGGGCAACTACGCCGAGCGCGTCGGTGCCGGCGCTCCAGTTTACCTGGCTGCCGTGATGGAATATCTGGCCGCTGAGGTTCTCGAGTTGGCTGGCAATGCTGCTCGTGACAACAAGAAGACGAGGATCATCCCGCGTCATCTGCAGCTGGCTATCCGCAACGACGAAGAGTTGAACAAGCTGCTCTCCGGCGTCACCATTGCCCAGGGAGGTGTGTTGCCCAACATCCAGGCTGTTCTGTTGCCCAAGAAGACCGAGAAGAAGGCTTAAGCGTTCAAAAAGCGTGCCAGAAACCTTGTACATAAAAACAAACTCAAACCCAAACGTCCTTTTCAGGACGACCAAACTATTTTAGAAGAAACTTACATTTTCAAATATGCCTAGCTAAGTTTAAACAATATTAATAATTATATAATAAATAAATTTATATATATAAAATATACATATAATATTTATATTTTTGGTTATCGCTATGCAGAAACCAATAGTACAGTCGCCAGAGAAATTCCAGTAACGAAACAAGACCGAGAAGGCTTAAGCGTTCAAAAAGCGTGCCAGCAACCTTGTACATAAAAACAAACTCAAACCCAAACGTCCTTTTCAGGACGACCAAACTATTTTAAAAGAAACTTACATTTTCAAATATGCCTAGCTAAGTTTAAACAATATTAATAATTATATAATAAATAAATTTTGTATATATAAAATATACATATAATATTTATATTTTTGGTTATCGCTATGCAGAAACCAATAGTACAGTCGTCAGAGAAATTCCAGGACATGGACAATGAACATTGTCATTGCAAGACAGTTTACGCTACCTAAAGATGTGATTGTCTTCCTACGGAAACCCCGACCAATTCAAATAAAGATATTTCCATTCTTGGGCTAGAATATTCAATGTTAAGATATATGCGAAATATAACTTGATAATTTTTCTCTTTTATGAAATTAAGTGGTGGTCCTGAAAAGGACCGATTGTTGAGAAGTACAGACTGTACTGATTTTTTAACCGCCGAAACCGTACAGGGTGCGGCCTTGTCTCTTCAGGGCGTAGACGACGTCCATGGCTGTGACGGTCTTCCTCTTGGCGTGTTCAGTGTAGGTGACGGCATCACGGATCACGTTCTCCAAAAACACCTTCAGAACACCACGGGTTTCCTCGTAAATGAGTCCCGAAATGCGCTTCACGCCGCCACGCCGAGCCAGACGACGGATGGCTGGCTTTGTGATACCCTGGATGTTATCACGCAGCACTTTGCGATGACGCTTGGCGCCACCTTTTCCCAAGCCTTTGCCTCCTTTACCGCGACCAGTCATTTTTCACTATTTTATTTTTACACTTCGAAAGTCACCACTGAACTAATGTCGAAGCCGCGTCGGCCGCTCCTATTTATACCTAAACTCTGCTCTGCACGAGCGAGCCCGAACGCTATGGCCTTCTCGCTCTGTGCTCGACAAACGAAATGGCATGTGCTTCGACTAGCTCTCTCTTTTCCACCCTCCACGTTTTGCTATATAAGAGGGTAGGCAATGCGCAGCTCGTTTATTGTATTTTCAGACTCGTGAAGCAAACAGTGAACAGACAGTGAAAATAAGAAGAATCTAAAATGGCCCGTACCAAGCAGACCGCTCGCAAATCGACTGGTGGCAAGGCGCCACGCAAACAACTGGCAACCAAGGCCGCTCGCAAGAGTGCCCCAGCCACCGGTGGTGTGAAGAAGCCCCATCGCTATCGCCCCGGAACTGTGGCTCTGCGTGAGATCCGTCGCTACCAGAAGAGTACCGAGCTGCTGATCCGCAAGCTGCCTTTCCAGCGCTTGGTGCGTGAAATAGCTCAGGACTTCAAGACTGACCTGCGCTTCCAGAGCTCGGCCGTGATGGCTCTGCAGGAAGCTAGCGAAGCCTACCTGGTTGGTCTCTTTGAAGATACCAACTTGTGTGCCATCCACGCCAAGCGAGTCACAATCATGCCCAAGGATATCCAGCTGGCCCGTCGTATCCGTGGCGAGCGTGCTTAAGTTGAGATTGCTTCGACTAGCAAATAGCGTCAATACATTTTGTACAAATCGGTCCTTTTCAGGACCACAAACATATTTATAATAGAGATTATACATTTTCATATATAATTTACATACTACAAATAAAACATTCCCGGTTTTGCGTTTTTATGGTTAAATATCTTATAGTCAGAGATCGATCTTAAAATATATAAATACAAATATTTACAATTATTTAGATAGTGCGATACTCTATTGGTATCTACGGAATGTAGGGACATTTATATTATTTTAATTCACGGAATTTTTAAAAGATTAAAAAGGTATATTAAAAAACCAAATTGTACCGTGTTTGATCAAATTGATGTGGTTTTAATCAAACACAATCCAGTATATTTACTTTAATTAGCTTAAGGGGGGATATACATGTAAACCAAAATTTTTTTTGGTTTAAAAAATAGTTTGTTACTTAAAGAATATACTGTGTAAGTTTCATTATCGAATTCCAACTCCAAGTGCCTCAAATCAACTATATACGCAAGGTATATAAGTGTTAAACGTATTTTTCTCTGCTTAAAATTTTTGCATTTTTACCTATGCTATGGGCACGATTCACAAAAAACTATGTAACATATCGGAGTGAATCAAAAATTATTATGATCAGCATGAAATTATCTTCTATTTGAACCTAAATGCGGGTAATACAAATGAATATTACTATTTTTTAAGAGGGTGGGAAGTGAAATCTGATTACCTGAAAATGGCATTTTTTCTTAGGAAATTATTTCCTACATTACAAAATTCACGAAAAATGTCTACATTTTGACCGTTTACATGTATATCCCCCTTAAGGCCTGAAGTTGGTATAGCTAAACTAAAATTTCGCGCAATTTGAATTACGCGTTAATTTCATAATAAATAAATAAATAATTAAAATATTTACTTAAGTTATTAAGTTCAAAAAAAAATGTATTCAAACTGCTTGATTTGAACATTTTATTTAAGTAATAAAAAACAAATCAATTTGTTTTTTCTATTTTTCTTAAGATATTAATATTACACTTATAAACTAAAAATCCATCAAATTAAATGCTTAAAAGATTTCATTTCCCGTCTCCTTGGGTACTGTGCTCAAGAAAACTCGAATATAAACGTTGTATGGGGAACATAATAGGCCATTTCCAAGAAACAAATGCATAAATTCAGTTTAAACTTTTATTAACTAAAACGTGTGTCCTATTTATTTTACAAAATTGACAAAAACTAATATATTTTAAAATATTAATATTTTTTAGGAAGCCAAAACCATACCCGAAAGTACCAAGAAAGCCGACAATTTATGTATGAAAGGGCCAATTTGAAAGTGGT